>NW_027137597.1:1027165-1184676 GCF_001692895.1 Cenococcum geophilum 1.58
TCAGCAGCGGCCCTGCCCTACGGGCCTACTGCACGTCCTTACCTCTTTAGATGTTTTTAAACTCCTTAGAACCACCTGACCTTCCTTCTCTAGCTTATTAAGCTACGTCTTACTAGCATCCCAGCTAGCCATAATTAGCTAATTAATTGCTGTGTCTTATTGTCTCCTTTTATATCCTATATCTTGCCATCTATCACGCTATCTCTTAATTATAGCACCCCACTGTTAATACGCCTTGCCTCCCCCCCCCTAGAGCCATTAAAGCCGGTCAGTAAGGGGATTCCATTGCCTTCGTTTATGGCTCACACTTCGACCTCTGTCTAATACTGATAGCGAGCGGTGTATTAACTTGGCTTACTTATTTTGTATCTAGTTTTTGTTCCTTAGGCCCCATCTCGCGCCGCGCGCCCTTCTCTAAGGTGTTTATCTACTCCGTTTACAATAGTGAGATAGTCAGCGGCACAAACCCCCGGTGTGTTATCATAGCAGTGGTCAGCACATTCCATCGCTGCTTATATAGTAATTACGTTAAAAACAGTCGGTAGTGACCTAGATATGCTTGCGGGGGTATCTCTTGCGTTCATAGCGCGGTTATACAGGGAGGGGCCTTATATTTATGTTGTCTACTTTTTCTCAGCTTCCCGGTTCCGCTATGTTTCATATACTAGCTATTACTCGGCCGTATTTATTCCGTTAGTCTATTTAATATAACGGGCTATTAATGCTTATTTCTCTGAGTAGCTCTATAAGCAGGATAGCTTTAGAAGACGTGATTTTAGAATTAGATATTAGGTGTAGGATTTAATACCTTATAGGTATTATGTATTATTAGCGTGTGCCTTAGTAGTGATTGATAGCCGCTGGCATAGCTTTATATTTATATAGGTTCTTTTGTATCGTAGTACGCGTGGGCTTTTCGAGTCATTAAGACAAGCTCCTATGAATAACAATTATTTCAACCTACTCTCCTCCACGTTTCATGGACCAGGCCTCCTTAGTTTCTTACGGCTAACTTGCTTTAACTAAACAAGTCTCTGCTCTATATAACGTCTCTGCGTTGGGCTCTGGGTCTTAATATCTTCGAAGACGATAGGTTCGTAGCCGTTCACCATTATCTAAATATGTCGACCCGCTCAGATAGCCGTCTTTAGACGGGGCCTCTCGATTCTAGTAGAATATTAATAAGTATATCCAGGACGGTAGGTATAAGTAATTATTATATGATGTTATCCTGAGGCGTTATATAAAAGGAGTACTGATTCTATTAGAGAGAAGTGTGAGGGTGATCTTTAGATAAATGGAGCTTATCTCTTATTTACTATTCATTACGCGCGCATAGAGGTCTATCTACTTAGGATGATTTATAAACCTCTTTGTGGGGTATACGTCCGCTGCTAAATAAATGGTGTCCTATTGCTATTGTGAGTCATTCTGACGCCTACCGCGTAGTGCCCTCTCTAGTGTTCTGACCTGAAATACTAGATGGTAATGAGAAAGACGCTAAAAGGTGTAATCTTTTCAATCTAACGCCATATTTATACCTACGGTAGTAGCTTTATAATTCTGCCGCCTTCTTTATATACATTTTATAACAATCTTTTTCCAAAACCCTTATTTAAGAGCTCTAATAGCATTACTACAAATCAGAAGTAGTCTTGTTAATTATAATACCTTTTTATAAGACGAGGCAATATAGTTTAATTCTCTATCTGTGAGAAGCATATAGGTAGTATCGCTCCCTTCTCTTAAAGGTAGCGCGGTAGGGGTGTAGTTACGACGTTAGCATGAATGGTATATTACTACTACTTTTACTACAGCTTTAATTGCCTTAATATATATGCGTCTTATTTAGCCTTAACGCTTTACTAGTAGGGAGCCTTTGGATTATAGCTAGATTTAGACTTATGAGCGCGTCCTTATTTATTAAATTACTATAAATAGATACATTATATAACGGATATTTAAGGCAGACAGTTCCTTAAGCTATAGGGAATAATTAGTATCTAATAATTCTAATGACCTAGAAGATATATACCTATTAAGGGTAGTGAATAAGTAAGTACCGCCTAAAAAGACAAACTCTATCCTTAGTACATTGTTTGTGGGTAGAACTTAAAGACTAAAGGAATGCTAGATACCTTATTGGTCAAGCATATTTCAAAAGTTAAGCTTGTAACCTGATTGCTACTGTCATACATATCACAACTGATGGTCTCCACTTACTCGTCGAATACGTGATGGGTCTGTATAATATAGGTACTCCCCTAGCCGGTCTCTTTAGCAGTTGTCCTTACTCTAACTTAGACTAGTTTCAGCATATTGAGATAGCTACGAATAGCATTATATATATATAGTCTAGATACGTAAATCTAACCGGTAATTTCTTCTAGGAACTAGCGCTAGCTATATTTTATACCGATCCTCCTCTGATATTATCTTCTTAGAGCCTTTCTGTTTAGGCCCTATAGTCCTGCTATATGAGTAATACGCCTTTATTAATTACGCTATACATATTACCGTACCCTTTTTACGCCTATAAGTAGTTAGGGCCATTTCTAGCGACTATTTACGGTGACGTATTTTCTAGGCTAGGCCTTTAGGTAGTATTTTTTTAACAGTAGTTACTTATAATCCTTTAGATATTCTCTAGTAATACCTAGGTATAGCTACTAGCCTATTAGTAACTTTCTAGGTATACTTTTTTAAGTTAAATTCTTTAACGTATCTTTAGCGGGTTTATTACACGCTAATGTGGCGATATTAAAGTGTTATCCGTCTAGTAGTATATAGGTCTAAGATATTACTAGCTTATCTACTTTATAAGGAAAAAAAGGGTAAGTAGTACCTACCTTAATAGTAAATATCTAAGGCTATAAAGAAAAACTAGAAGCTACCCTTAAGGTCCTAGGGGTTTAGGTAGACTCTAGGTTAAACTAAAATAAGTATATTAATATAAACTACTTATAAAAGAGAAGTGGTACTTTTAGCCAGTATTATAAATAACTACCTTAATATAAGGACCCTCTTTTAAATATATACGCCTACTATATATAGTAGTAATAAGGTTAATAATACTATACAGCTCCTAAATTAAGGGCCTAAGACTAAATAGCAAGGTTATTAATAAAAAGCTCTTTAGCGCTACTAGCTAAGCTATAAACTAGTACTATATAGAAACTATAGGGCCTATAGAAGAATACTACGCCGCTATACTAGAATATAAAGTATTAGTTCTACTACTAGACTTATATATTATTAAACAGTTAATTAAGGATAAGAACTCTATCTATTAAAGAGGGCTCTAGAAGCTCTTTATATATATTAGGTAGGTCTAGACAAGTAAAATAGGTAATAGAAATAGGTAATAAGATATTTAATAAGACATTTAGTTATAAGTAAGATAAAAATAACTAAGATAATAAGATATAGTTTATATAGACGATCTAGGTCGTCAGACAGTAGTATAATAGTGGTAAGAAAAGTCCGATCCAGGTCGATATATATTAACTTACATACTATATAAAGAGTAGTTATAGTATAAGACTACCTAGTAGAAGAAAATATATAATATATACTAATATATATATAAGGAACGAGATATATATATAAAGCAATAGCCCCTTAAAGGGGCGATACGCCTAAATATACTAGTTAGGAAGCCCTTTACCTATAAGTAATAGAGAGAGAAAAAGAATATAGGAACTATTAGCTTACTAAGTAGAGACCTAGCGCTATACTAGTAGAGCGCTATAATAGTAATAGAGGATAGGGGGTTACTAATATAGATAAGATAGGCAGATCTTAAATAGAAGCAATAATAGAAGAAGGTAGTAAAAATATATAACGCAGCTATATAGAATACCCTATAGTTAATACTAACTCTCTCCCTATATAAAGGACTAATAAAGGTAAAATCTATGGCCGCCTTTCTACTATAGATAAAGGTCTTAGGTCTAAATATATAGCTAATATCTGTTAGGAATAAGGCAAGTTGCCGTCATATATGGCAAACTGCCGTCACGTGATGGCAAGTTGCCATTATGTGTCGCCGTGGCACTAGTGTGGCGAGGAGCCTTACGTTCCTCGCCCTTCCTCATTCCAATTAATAAGCTTTATTAACCAATATTACTATAACCTACTTAAGTAGTCGTTATTGGTAAGTTACCCTATATGACCAATACTGATTAGTGGTTAAATATATAGTTAACTATAGAGTAGCTAGGTTTTCGAACAGAAGAGATAGTTTTGTGTAGGGGTGCTATATGCGCTTATATGGAATGGATCCCGGCGATACTGTGCTACCTTAAACTTGCGGAAAACTAGTAATAGAAGTGTTACTAAGTACTAGGAGATACTAAGTTACGTCTATTATACAGAATAACCGCGTTTATAAAGATTTGGTTAAGTACTTTAGGTTAGAAGTATTACTAAACCTAGGGTCCTAAGTTAACGTCTAAAACGCGTTAAACAACATCTTGAATTGCCTACCTTTTAACAGCAAACCTACAAGATCCTATAAAACCGAAAATCCTACCTACCTTCGATGTACGACACCCCGTTAATTCTATACCTATTATGGCGTTAACCTACCTAAAGAAGTATGAGGAAGATATTAACCTAAAGATATAGAATAAAGCCATAATTAACCTTGCAAACGCTAATAAATAAGACTTAAATAGATTTTTATTATACCGTATGGTATATTATAAGGACAGTAAATATAATAATACCGCGCTATGGGAATGTATGAAGGAGGACTTTATTAGATGGATAAAGGAAATATAGGCCCCCGTAAATAAGGATATTATATAGGACTTCCGTAACTTCCTTTAGGAGAATGGAGTATTTGTCCCTAAGGACGGGAGTACTATTAGAGACAATATTTAGGAGTAGGTTATTAACGTAAAAAAAGAGCACAAATGGACTCCATAAGAGATTGAGCACCAACTACGCACTATAAGGAAGCTTAACTTACGATAGAACCTAAGTAATACACCTCTAGAGACAAACCTACCTCCGCCTTTAACTCCTCTGTATCCAATTTAACCTATAACCTTGACGTTGGATACTATACCTTAACAAGAGCAGGCATAGGATCCTATTACTTCGCGATTTAACGACCTTCGGACTCTACCAACCAAACCTACGTCCCTACTGTAGCCTATAATGCAACCCCTACCTCCTCTATCTTAATCTTAAATCAGAGGCAGTTTAAAATTGCTTATAGAGCTTGCGAAGCTCTATTCGGATTAGGAGAAGAAGTTTAGCAGGGAATTATATAATATTCTTAATTCAAAACTACGTATCTTCTATAACTATTGCTAGAAGGTGGGAATAGAGTCTAATTAATACTATAATGCCTATTCCGTTATGCTTAAGGGCCGAGCTAGTACCTTCTATTATAATTGTTTAGTAGGAAAAGGATATAATTTTAACCGTATAATATATGAGTTAAGATACCACTTTGAAACAGAAGAAAATAAATAGTAGTATATATTAGAATAGAGAGAGACTACCTTTCTAAGGATTATTGCTATAAACCTAGGTATCCCTCGGCTTAATTGTCTTTAAAAGCTCTTTAATTAACTTTAGACGATTTAGCGTAGATTATCCGAATTATATTAAAAGGACTTTAGCCTATATAATTAAGTTATCAGCGTATACTAAGGTATTAAAGAATATAACCTTACTCTCTTTAATCCTGTAAATACTTACGAAGGAGTATATACTTAATTAAGATCTTCTATTAGCACCGCTCTACGCTCTTAAGAAGTATAGTAATTTAATGCCTAACTCTAACCTACTTTAATTAACCCGCCTAACTAATATGATTATAACTGGACTGATTAAATATATAGTGGCTGGGGTAGGTAATATGGTAAAGGGTATAATTAACGACTATAAGGTAAAGGTGGAGGTCCTTGTAGAGGTTTATTTCAAAGTAATCGCTAGAAGAAGTACTACGTTTGTAAGAAACCGAATTGCTAGTTAACTAGGTATTTTCTTAATAAGCGAAAGGAGGTATATAACAAGTTTCGCCAGAGTATAAGAAATATTAGAAATTATAAAGTTATTATAGCCTACTTCTAAAGCTTCCTAGTTTAATATAAAGGCGTAGAAGATCTTAAGGGTGAGGTTAATGAGGCTAAATAGCTCCTTATGGATATAGAAATTGAGGACTACTTACCTAACCAATACTTTACTAAGTATAGTGAGGTAGATAGTATATAAACCGTCGCTGTTCTTAATAACTAATCTACGCTCCATTCTATCACAAAGTTAGATATCTTTAACGCGCCAAAGGAGAGCTCCGCGTTCTTCTTTAACAACAGATACTCGGCGAATGTCTTTTATAGTATTATGCCAGATACTGGAGCCGTAGGAGTATCTATAGTAGGAGAACCTTAAGTTTAAGCCCTTTAGCAGCTTAATAACTCTGTTTAGATTAACCATTTAACGGCAGGCTAATATACGATTTGTTTTGGCAAGGGTACTATAATCTCTCTTAGTATAATTAGGGTCCAAACCCCCTTAGGGTGCATTACTTTCTACGTTATTCCCACGAATACTTTATTTCTATTTTGCATCGGAGATATAGATAAATTAGGCATTAAGCTTAATAACCTTAAGAATATACTCGTGTAGGGAGATAGTTGGGTACCTATTATATATAAGTAGGGTCACCCTTAGTTGCTCCTTTATTAACTAGAAAAGAGTGTTGCTTAGAGCTACCTAACTAAGTTAGAGTTACGTTAACTACACCATTGTTTTAGCCACCTATTCATCTATTAATTACTTAGGGTTCTTTAGCGAGTAGGCTATAAAGTTAAGGTTAAGGTAATTAAGCATCTTATAAAGTACTACTATTACTGCTAAATAAACCAGAAGTCCCCTGGCCGATTTAAGTTTACCCTTAAAAATAACTACGACTTTAACTTCTGTATTATCGTTAACGTTATATATCTTAGCGGTAAGCCAGTACTCTAAGTTATTAACTTCTTAACCTCCTTCTAAGCCGTATGTTTCTTAAAGGATATATTAGCTAGGAATATATAGGATACCCTTTAATTATATTAGATTAATGTCTACCTAGGACCCCCTAATTAAATCGTCTATAATATAGAAAAGAACTTCTCATCTATAAAGTTTTGATAATAGATAAAGGCAATGGCAATTAAGGTTAAGGAAGTCCCTATTAAGGTATATAATGGTATTAGAAAAGTGGAGCAATATTACGCGCTATTACGCCGTGTATATAAGATTATCTCTTTAGAACTAGAGGACGCTAGCGAAGAACTTACCTTATAAATAGCTGTTAAAGCCGTTAACGATTCCGCTGGCCTAGATAGACTCGTACCCACGTTACTAGTCTTTAGTACCTACCCTTAAATAACTAATAATTCTTCACCGTCTCCCTCCGTTATATAATGAGCTAAGGCTATTCGCAAGGCAATAAAGGAGGTATAACGTCTTTACGCTATACGCTAGGTTAATAACGCACTAGGAATAAGAAATGGCCTAAATACCTTAACTACGCTTAATCTGCCACTCTAGTCTAAGGTACGCGTATAGCGTAAAAAGGGAGGATAGTTAGGCCTATATTAACTTATTGTAATTAATGGTTAGACTTATACTATTTAAATGCCTTACAGACCCACTTAATTCCGTTTAACTATTATTAAGCCTTACTATAAAGATAACAGCTCTAAGCCTTTGTAGGATGCCATAGAAAATGCCCTAGAGGAGAGCCATAATTAACGTGCTTTAGAAGGCGACCATAATTTTAATATAATTGTAGTAGATACGCCGCAACTATAATGCGGTAGAGGTCGCCTAAAGGGATTATAAAATTGCTAACATCTTATTAATTTTAAAGAGCAATTTATTACTACTATTAAGAATAGAGTTAAGTTATTAATGGCCTTTATAACAGCCAAGGAGAAGGCTGACTTTAAGCTCGCAAAATAGCTCTGAAAGGAAGGTTGTATTATAACTCCTAGAGCTCCTTTCCAAGCATCCGACAAGTAGGAGATCAATAGTCTTATTGTAAGAGGAGTCTTCAAATTCTAGAAGTATAACCCTACTAAGTTCGACGAAGTTCGTATCTTTAAGTTAAGAATGGTTAATAAGATTAAAGGCAAAGCTACTAACGCCCCATTTAAGAAATTAAGGCTTATTATCTAAGGTTATAACGATAATAGTAAGGAGGTAATTTTTACGCAATCTCCTATAATTTAACGAGCTAGTTAGTAAGTTATTGTTATGCTAGCTCCCTCCTTAATAAAGAATGGAATGGCGGTCTATCTATGAGATATCACTTAGGCCTACACCCAATTAGAGACGCACCTTTAGCGCTTAATATTAGCGCACCTTCCAGAGCAAATTCGCCACTAATATCCCAAAGATACAATCATGGTTGTGCTTAAGCCATTATACGGAATCGCAGAGGCAGGAACTCACTAGTGGGCTACCTATAGTAAGCACCACAAAGAGAAGCTTTTAATGACTACATCTACATTCGATCCCTGCTTCCTCATTATAACTACAGGAACTCCGTTCGGAATCGTCGGCATGCAAACTGACAATACAATTATCTTAGGAGACGACCGATTCTTAGCTCTTAAAGAAGATAAGCTAGTGAAGGCAAATCTTATAGCAAAGCTAAAAGAAAAGCTTAATTCAACAACACTATATTTGTTACAATAGTCAAGCAATATTTGTCTATAGATGGCAACCACAAAAGAAGAGTTGCTAGTGTTGGGAATAAGGCAAGTTGCCGTCACATACGGCAAACTGCCGTCACGTGATGGCAAGTTGCCATCACGTGTCGCCGCGGCACTAGCGTGGCGAGGAGCCTTACGTTCCTTACCCTTCCTCATTCCAATTAATAAGCTTTATNAACCAACATCACTGTAACCTACTCGAGTAGTCGTTATTGGTGAGTCACCCTGTGTGACCAACAATATCTATATTCTAAATATCTTACCTTAATATATATACGGGTGGCCTATTTAATTAGTATACTATATACTACTATTTTACAGTTACCGCTTAGTAAAGAACTAGCTACTTACTAATATAGGTATAAATAATATTACTTAGATACTCTTTATAAGTAGGGCTTATAGGCAGTAGTAAAATGGCTTATAGGTTAAAGGAATTCTTTAGTAGTTTTAAATAGCATATAAGATCTAATAGGAGGACACTAAATAATACGCCCTTTTCTAGCCCCTTAAGGACTAAATACCCCGCCTAGCTATAGGCGGCTTACTAGCGAATTACTAGACCCTCCTATTACCCTTTAGATCTTCTAATATATCTAGAAAAGTATAGTATATAGGTAGACTAGAAGAATATAAAGATATACTAGCTAGGTAAAGATAGAACGAATAGGACTAGCTAAAGGAAATACTTAGGGTTTTCCCTTATAGGGCTTTTCCCTATATAGAACTTAAAAAGGGACAAATTGGGTAATAAATAGAATTAATAATAATAATTATATAGACGGTTATATAGCTAATTATAGAACCTTCCTAGTATATTAGTGCTGTGTGTTAGTAGAGCTTTAAAGCTCCATATAGGTTTTGAGCAGAGCTTCAAGCAGAGCCTTGTGCAGAGCTTCGAGCAGAGCCTTGTGCAGAGCTTCGAGCAGAGCCTTGTGCAGAGCTTTGAGCAGAGCCTCGTGCAGAGCTTTGTGCAGAGCTTCGAGCAGAGCCTTGTGCAGAGCTTGAGCAGAGCCTCGTGCAGAGCTTCGTGCAGAGCTTCGTGCAGAGCTTCGTGCAGAGCTTCGTGCAGAGCTTCGTGCAGAGCTTCGTGCAGAGCTTCGTGGCAGAGCTTCGTGGCAGAGCTTCGTGCAGAGCTTCGTGCAGAGCTTCGTGCAGAGCTTCGTGCAGAGCTTCGTGCAGAGCTTCGTGCAGAGCTTCGACCAGAGCCTCGACCAGAGCCTCGACCAGAGCTTCGACCAGACCCTCGACCAGACCCTCGACCAGACCTTCGACCAGACCTTCAAGCAGAGCCTCGTGCAGGGCTTTATATAGAAGCTTTGTATAGGCATTCGTGCAGGCATTCGTGCAGGCGTTCGTGCAGGCGTTCGTGCAGGCGTTTGTGCAGGCGTTTGTGCAGGCAGCGGAGGAGCAATAAAGCAGGTAATAAGGCCCAGAGTAGTCTAGATACAATGCATTAGCTATTTAGGTGTTTATCTACTATAAATATTAATATAAGAGGTTAAATATTAAGAATTAGTGGCTCTAGCTAAATATTTACTGTTTTGGTGGTAATATTTTAGGCGAAACGTAGCAATAACCACCAGGCCGTTCGCAATAATTTTGGTAGCATTAGAATCGCCCTACAAAGTTCTAGAACATAACGTTGGCCGATTATTTATAAAGGCGTTGGTTCGTTGTTGATTAATGGCTGAAAATTTAGTATGGCGCGGCGAGTTTGTATGAGAATTACATACAAATTGGCGCGACCGTGTACTAGACTTACCTCAGCGAGCTCAGACCAAGAAATCGATTGTGCGGATATAGGAATATCCGCACCGTCCGCTAAGCTGATTTAGGACGGCAATCGTTTTCTTGGTCTGAGAGACTTTGGCGAGATTTATTAGAAAACCTAAACACCGTTTATATGAGAAGACCTTATTAACTTTAACGAAATTGATCTACCCTCCCACAATACTTATTGATATAAAAA
This sequence comes from Cenococcum geophilum 1.58, assembly GCF_001692895.1. Classification (NCBI taxonomy): domain Eukaryota; kingdom Fungi; phylum Ascomycota; class Dothideomycetes; order Gloniales; family Gloniaceae; genus Cenococcum; species Cenococcum geophilum. The sequence continues at coordinate 1,037,861 of NW_027137597.1, forward strand.
TTACACTAAATTATAGAGAAAAGCCTACTCTATAAAGCTATGAGATCCTCAGCTCCTTATACCCGCGCGACGGTAAGAGAAATTTATCGCCGTAGAGGCTCTAATTCTACCTCTACACCATAAAGCTACGCAGTAAACACCAACGCTGAACGCCTACGCCGCCAGCCCTCTTTGTAACCAGCGGATATTCTACCCACCAGTCAGACAAAGACATTAAAGAAAGAGAAGGTTAACATTATTAGGGACCTTCTATATTAATAGGGCTGGTCTTTTTATAGGCTGGTTTTTAAGTTCTTAGAAAGCGAGAACGGGTACAGAGGCAATAGGAAGAAGAAGAAAGTAGGGGACCTACTTATTGCTTTACTAGAGGATGGGGAAATATAAGAAGAACTTGTTAACAGGGCTAATATTCATACGACGCTAGTAACCTATACTATCCGCTATATCCGGAAAGAGCTCCGCTAACTATAATTATAACGCAGCCCCTTTAATACATGGACTCCAGATATAGAGTTTTAGGATATTAACCTTAAAAATACAGCTAAGTTTGTTTAGCAGTACAGTCCGCTACTATTCCAGCTTATTAAGAGGATATCTATACTAAATAGAGAGGAATATAGTTAAGATCCGTATAGCGGATATATAGTTATAGTTACTTCTATATTCCTCCTAGGGTTCGCCTAAAACTCTGCAAATAGTTTTACCCATCTACTTAGTTTATATTTTTAGGCACTTAGTATAAAGCGCTATATGCTATCTTTCCTATATAGCCTTAGTCTAATTAATAGTTATATAACTCTTAACGCTAAAAAGCTTAGGCTAGCTAAATGTTTTAAGAAAGGTTTTATTAATTCTACTAGTACTTCTAGTGCTAATAACCCTTAAGAAACTAATTAAGTCTCTATCTATTTATAATAATGTCTATATTATCTATAATAACTTTAACTATTGCTAAAAGACTTAATATTAGGTTATTGGNGAGANTAGNNAGTTNANTTCNNANANTATNGGAAAGATNTTACGCGGAGTATATATGCCTAAAGGGGGCCTTAAGCAGTCGATGTTAAACAATACCCGTTAACTTAAGCTAGATAAGGTTGTTAATATAGCTAGGAATAAGTTTAATAACCTCTAGAAGCGGATATCTATAAGTTTTATTACGGACGCCATCTAATACGCGTATCCTACTACGGTTAATAGTATATTCGACTCTAACGTAGATATTAAATATCCGCGTATACTAGTAGTTAATATTCTCCCTTATAAAAAGACAGAGCACGTAACTCTAGGACCTATTCTAGATAGCAAGGCTTCTATTAATGGCAATTATCGCGTAATAGAGAATATCTTTCTAAACCAACTGCAGTATAATCACGAAACCGCTTTTAACGACTGGCTACTCCTAGTATACAGAGATTAGAAGACCGTAAAGCTTATTTAATTATATAAAGAGAAGCGGGTTAAGGCGGAAGGTGCGTACAATAGCTATAAGTAGGTATTGCCTATTCTAGGGCTATGGTATATGCAATTAAACTTCCTATATATAATTATACGTACGTTCTATAGGGGTAAGCAAGCCGCGTAGCAGTTTTTAACGCTCTACACTTATATAAACCACCTAGGACGGCGTAATATTCCTAGGAAAAAGGCCCTATTTTATTATATAGAAGAGCTAATCCTCTAAAGCTTTAACGCTTATATTATTGCGTTATTCCTACTCTATATCCATAATAAGTATAATATTAAGGCAGATGGTAAGGCCGAGCGATATATATAAAACCTATCTCTATAGCAATTTCTAAAGCATATTAAGGATATCCGCACAGCGGCTTTTTTAAGAGATATATGCCGCGATATAAATCAGCACACGTCTAATTATTTAGGGCTACCTACTAACGCACGTTAGCCAGCAGCGATGTTATCCTCTGCGGATATATTAAGCTCCGCCGCTGATAACTATAATATAGAGTTCTTTAATTATATCCGGTTCCTATAGGTTATTAATACTTATAAGCTTCTAAAATACGCCATTAAGTATGCAAATATTGGACTACTAAAGCGTGTAATCCCCTATCTTTGCTTATACTTTACTAGAAGCTTATTAAAAAAACTATATATATAATATGCTGATCCTATAGCAACTAGTTAGGATAAGCGCTTGCAATCTAGTGCTTTAATAGGCTATCCTTACTAATAGTTTAGTTAACCTCTAAGGGCGGCTAGATAGCTTCTTTAAGACGGATTACCTTAATAAACTGCTAAATCTTTAACTTAAGGAGTTGCTTTAGATGCGTAGGAATTCGGCGTTTAGTATGGACGAGCTATTTAAGTAAAGTATTCTTATAATAAGTTACACTAGCGCGCTCCGTAATATTTTTAAGTGTATATTTAGTAAGTGTATAAACAGCGAATATACAACTAAGTCTCTAGCGCTGGATATCCGCTATCTTGCAGATTAGATTAGGAAGGATTTAATTATATAATATACGCGGCGCTTAGCGGATTTTAAGGCTCCTTCGCTCCTATAGCGCGGATATAAGAAACTTACAAAGGACGGCGTAAATATATTTAATGCCTTCCTATTAACTGCAGCCGGTTTACTATTTAATCCCCTTATATATAGCTTCGGTAATACCAATAAGAATATAGAGGTACTAGGAGAAGCTGCTAAATATATTTATATAGTTTGTTGTCCTAATATTATACCTATACCTCTGCTAATATATATAATAGTTAGTGTATAAGTTGCTTAATAAATGCTAAAAATAACAGTAATATATTATTTTAATTGCGGATATACTTCTAATATAAGCGGAGTATCTATAGATATTCTAATTTTATGTAACAGCTCTATGCGGATATTATAAGAATTAAAAATAGTATTATAATATATAATCTTCTAAATAAAAATATAGCAAAACTAACACCTTATACTCCGGAAACTTAACCTTTAAAATAAACTCTCTATTTAAATATCTTTATCTTAGCTTATGCGGATATCTTTATATTAGCTTATATAGATATTATTATCTTAGCTTATGCGGATATTATAATATTAATTAAGTATATCTATTAAATATAAGGCAGAGACTTAATTCCTATATATATAGTAGCAAAAAAATAAGAGCTACTATTTTATTATTATAAACTAGCAACAATAGCCAACCCATAGCAACAGCTAACTTATATCTACTTATATTTAATATCCGGTAGCCTAGCACTATATATAAGTGTAATAATACCACGCCTTAGGAACGCAAGCTCATCCTTTATCTTACTAAGAGAATCTTTAAACTTATTAAACCGGCGATCTATACCCCAAATATCTTTCGCTATATTAGTTACCTATTTATAAACTATATTAATACGCGCAGAAATAGCGATTGCTAAATATACCCTAATAAACCCGGTGCTAGCGGAAGCGGTAGCAGTAATAGTAGCACCTAGCGTGCTAGTAATTGGCGAAAGAGTTAGAGGAGCAGCGGTAGAGTAGGTGCCTCTACGGCTGTGCGTACTGCTATAAGTAGGAGTCTTAATAGCGGGGAAGGTCTTAGTAGGGGGAGGCGTAGTAGCGCGGGCGGGGATAGTGCGAGAATAAAGCTATGCGGATATTAGTAATATCCGTATTATTAACGCGCGGATATTATACCTTCTTAGTAAGCGTTTTAGCTGGACTATTGGCAGAAGCTAACTTCGTACGTTTTTTGCCCTAAGGTATAACCGGCTCTAGATTTAGTAAACCTTCTTATACGCGTATTAGCTAATAGAATAACAGTATACTATTAGCACGTACCTTTCCGCACAACCTACTACCTACACAATATCTTAAGTATGTACCCCTAAAATAAGGCCTAAAGTCCTTCTTATAAACGCGATATTTATAACTATACTTCTTATATAGAGTATATAGCGGGTTACGCAGCTTACTAAAGCTACCCTTAATATTCTAGACGTGTGTTAATATCCGCTAGCGACTTTCCTTTATATTCTCCCAAGTACTAGTTTTTAGAGTGTACTATTTATTCGCTAACGGCACTTGAATAGAAAGGCGCTTGTTTATATTTATGGTACTATAAAGATTATAAGGGCTACGGAGATTACGAGGGCTGTAGAGATTGTAAGAGTTAGCGTTATTAAGATCTTTATCTTTACCGCTATCTAAAGGTTCGCTATCTAAAGAAACCTTATAAATATTTAGTTTACTATAAGAGGTAAATTAGTAGATAAGATATTAAAATAGTATAACTAACGCATACGATTTAATAGCTATTTTAGCCTTTAGATTTGTATTAGTAGCCTTTTTAGCCTACTTTTTAAGAAAAGAAGATAAACGAGCCTTATTAAGTCTTCTTTTAGAAGTATTAGGTAGCGGCAGTAAAGAGGCGGACGGTAAAGAAGTGGATAGTAAAGTGGTTTATAGCAAAGATACAGGTAATAAAAAGGCAGGCAGCGAAAAGGTACGCGGATTTTTAGCGGATTTCGTTCTATCCATATTTTCGTTGTTTACTAAATCCTATAAAGAGCGCTTTGGTATATATTTTCTAAAATCACATTAGCTATAGGCATAATTTAGTATTAGAAAGCTTACTCTTTAGGAATAGAGTCTAAAGGCTTAGTAAGAGCAGCTATGGCGCGCTTAACAGCATCCTCGTTTATTTCGCGCATATTAAGTTTCTTAACTGCCTAGCTACTGTTATTCGCATTAATATCGTTTATAGGTATAAATAAAGGTATTATAGATAGTAGAATGCTAAGGGATAGTAGATAAAATAATAATAATAAAGTTTATGGTGCGGTGCTGTAAGGTAGAAGGTTAGTAGAGGAAGAAGAGGTGCGGAGGTTAATTAAAGGTAAATATCTACGCTACTAATTTTATTAAATTAGCTTACTAACAAATAATTGCTACTATAGTAACTTACCTTAGTAATTATTAACAGTGTAGATATATAAATATCTTTATCTTAGCTTATACGGATATCTTTATCTTAGCTTATACGGATATTATAATATTAATTATATCTATTAAATATAAGGTAGAGACTTAATTCCTATATACGTAGTAGCAGAGAGGTAAGAGCTACTATTTTATTACTCTAAACCCGTAATAATAGTTAACCCGCAGTAATAGCTAACCCGCAGTAACTGCTAACTAGTATCTACTTAAATTCTATATCTAGCAACCCAGCGTTGCGTGTAAGTGCTATAATACCACGCCTTATAAACGCAAGCCCATCCTTTATCTTACTTAGAGAATCTTTAAGCTTACCTAACCGGCGATTTATAGCCTAAATATCTTTTACTATCTTAGTTACCTATTTATAAACTATATCAACGCGTACGGAAATAGCAATTGCTAAATATACCCTAACATTTTCCGTGCTAGTGGGAGCGGTAGTAGTACCAGGAGCAGCACTAGGCGTGCTAGAAATTAGTAAAAGAGTAGAAGGAGCAGCGGCAGAACGGGTGCCCCTACGGCCGCGTATATTACTACAAGTAAGAGTCTTAAGGGAAGGGGAGGTCTCTAGAGGGGGGATAGTGCGGGTATAAAGCTATACGGATATTATACCTTCTTAGTAGGTGTTCTAGCTAGACTACTAGTAGAAGCTAATTGCGCACATTTTTTATACTAAGGTATAACCGGCTTCAGTCTTAGCGAACTATCCTATATACGTATTAGCTGATAGAATAATAGTATACTATTGGCATATACCTTTTTGCACAACCTACTACTTAAGCAATATCTTAAGCACGTACCTCTAAAATGTAGCCTAGAGTTCTGCTTATAAACGCGGTATTTATAGTCTTACTTAACATATAGAGCGTATAGCGGATCGCGCAGCATACTAGAGCTACCCTCAATATTCTAGACGTGGGTATATATCCGCTAGTAAGCTTCCTTTATATTCTCTTAAGTACTAGCTTTTAGGGTATACCATTTATTTGCTAACGGCACTTAAATAGGAAGGCGCTTGTTTATGTTAATATCTAACGTTATAGCTTAGGCCGTTTACGTACTATAGAGCTTATAAGGGCTATAGAGATTATAAGAGGATAGAGGAGGGCTTTTAGGAGAGTTGGCGTTATTAAGATTATTCTCTTTATTATTATCTAAAATCTCTAACATTTCTATTGGGTTACTATAAGAGGTAATATAAGCTTTGCAGTGCGAAGAATTGAATAAACGACTTGATTGTGAATGTAGCTCTAAAGCGTCTATATATACACGAAGTGGGTAACAGGAAGATGATAACGATAATGCACAATTGCCGAGGTAGACAGCGCTTACAGTCGGTAATAGGTAATGAAAATAGGTAGTGAGATATACGATATAAAACATACAAGGTAGTGAGCCACAAGATAATGCGAGCCTCGGTAGTCGGTTACACACCCCCCTAGATTTGACAGTATAGTTAAAGCTGTAGAAAACAAAAATGAAGGTAGAGGTTATACCAAAATAGGAAATTTAGATACAATTTAAGAGTAGCAAAGGGTAGGGTAATTAAAATGGCATATTGCGAATATCGCGGATATTGCGGATATCGCGGACATTGTGAATGGAGTCAATTGATCTGATGTCGAATATCCACCAAATTTAATTGCTTTATCCATGCCTCGTGCTTTTAACAGGGTAAGATCTTAGTAAGGCCGTCGGCAGGCATCTTATCTATAGGGACCCATTAGACGTCGATCTTTTTATCTTAGACTTCCTGTCTCAGCCAGTGCCAGACTTGCTAATAAACAAACAATTCAAACCATAGATCTTTGGTTTGGTTAATTGGATATTTTAGAGCTTCAAGCTTGTTTATTTCGTTTGGTTAATCAAACTAGCAAACGGTTTGGTTAGATTTGACTGTTTGGATAGATTTATATACATTTTTGCGCGACGGTAAGAGGATCTAGGAGCTCTACGCTACAATCTAGTGATAGGCGTTTGGTGTTGTAATGCTCGCGCTAAGCTTAAAAGTCAAGAGGGAACATAATTAATTACCCCTAGTATTAACAACAGTAAGGTCTAATTCTATTAATCTAAAGCGGCAAATCTATTAATATTAGTTACTATAATAATATCTAAACGTTATATAAGGATAGCTTACCGTAGTGTGGATTAAACCTTGTCGTCGCTCTGGCGGTTCCTAGAGAAGGTCACGTGACCCTAAATTTAATGCAGAGTTTTCCTATGTAAAAGATGCCTAAAAAATCAATCGCCTGCTATAACGGCAGCAATATCGACCTAGCTGTATAGCCAATCCTCCCTGTACATCATTGTATGTATACAAAACAGCTCCTAAAGTGGGAGATCGCGCCTCTCGATAGCGCCAAAGTTGGAGGCTAGAATTGAAAATTTGGGTAGGACGTTGCTCTATTTAAAAGTCAGCAAACCAAATTAAATGGCGCGATCTCCGGTTAAGTCCGAACCAGTGTACGATTTCCTTATTAGGAAAAGTCATTTTCTGCGTTTAATAAAGCCGTTGCGGTTTTAGCTTCGCGTACACTATAAGGCTGCGATAATATTAGGTTGCATTTATAAGCGATAAGGCTTAAGCATATCACTAAGCTTACTAAACGATTGTTTGCAGTTGCAGCTTAACGGTAGTATACTTAGTATATTAAGCGCCATTTGACTAAGATTAGGAAACTTTATTACCATTATCCTCTAGTATAAAAACGGATCGTGAGCCAGTAGGTGATCTTCTATTAGTAGATTGAGTTTCTTCCACTGCTCGTACTCGTCTTCTTAATCGTTAAATAAGGAAGGTGCTATAGTAAAGGCGGTGCCTATAAAGCTTCTAATAAAGTTATTAATATTAGATTGCAAAGGCTGATTTTTCTTAGAGGCTTGCCCTACTAACCGTAGCTTCTTTCCTTTATACTTAAGCCAGAGCTTCTAAAAGGAAGCGTTACAGCTAGCTATCCAATTAGGCCTCTCTTTCTAGTTATTTTAGCAGAATCGCTTAAGGTTAGGGTGTAGTAGGTAAGCTATATAGTAGATAGGCGTCTAGTTAAGCGCTATATAGTATTTTTAAAGCTTCGCCCACCCGCGATTAATATTAATTTTATAGTGATCCTTAATTACCTCTTAATTAGGATAATCCTCTGTCATCGCCTTAGTTAATTAAGCTTTAGCTTCTTCGTAGTGCCTTATTAAAAACTCTATATAAGGGATAACTTTCTATATTGCGCCATTGCGCCCAGCCTTACCTCTTCCTTTAAGCTTAAGTGTAGCTTGCTAAAGCGGCTTAAGAAGCTAAATATATTATTTAATAACGTCCCAATTATAAGAAGTAAGGCCGCCGACTTATACGTAGAGAGGTCAATTAAGAGGCTTCTAATGCGGATTCGGATTCTTTCTACGTTGTTAACTAGACTTAATCGTTGCGAGCTTCCTATTCCATTTATTAATATCGTGCTGCATTATTAAGGAAATAGGGCCTTGAAGCTCAACAGCCCGTTTAAATGTTATTAAATAACTATTCCACCTAGTCTTAATAGGCTTGATGAGCTCGAGGACTTTAAAATCGGCGTACGGTAGCATAGCGTTTTCCTTTCGCTAGAAGGCATAGAACTGTTTATACTTTTATGGCAAATAGATTAAATAGATAAAATTAATAAGAGTTCTAAGCGGGCCTTTCTTTCGCCACTCCTTTAGGAACTACTGCTCTTCCTATAGAAGTCTTAGTTTTAATTAAATTAATAGTATAGGAACGCCTACCTACCGTTAAGTTCTCATCACCGTTCTTAAATGCATCTTTATCGGTTCCAAATAGACTTAATTAAGCTACTAGATTAAATATATAGGTAGCGCACCGCACTTAACGTTGCTCTTTATTAAATCTAAGCTCTACCGCAAGGAAGTTAATGCAGGTGTTGTTATTATAGGCGTTATCTATAATAAACCAGCCAATTTGACTACTAAGATTATACTTAGCAATGGTATTGCCAATAATATTGTGGTAGTTATAGCCGCTATATAGGCTAAGCTGCTCCGGTAGAGCAAGCATAAAGTCTTAAATCTGGCCTTAATGGTCCAAATAGTGAACGCAGATACTAGTAAGAGCCTTCTTCTTATTACGCGTTGTCCAGCTATTAAATGATATATAAAATCTTGTTATTAATTGCGCCAGTTCTTCCGTTACTATACCTTTATTACCATTATATTTAGCAAGAACTTAACTGTAAATTAACTCGTGGTTTTGGTATAGATTAAGCTCGGCGTCTTTGTTTGCGGCCGCAATTAGGGCTTAAAATTCAGGTCGCTCGACTTCTTGTAGAGGGTGGTTTCCGGCGGCGATCCATAGTATAACTGCTTATTTGAAGATATTGGGGTCGTAGGACTTAATAAGCTCATTAGTAACTACTTGTAATACATAGTGGGTTTATTAAATCTGCTCTAGAACAGTTAAAGCCTTCCGCTTTTAAGATATTATATAATTAATAGGACCACAAGAATTAACCCAGTGGCTATCTATATCCTTAGCAAGGTGTCCTACCGCAGAAGTAGTAGCTCTACTAGTTTTATATAGGGTCACCTTAATCTTATGCAGATGGCAATATTTGTATAAAAAAACGGTTGTTTTCTTACCAAATCTTTACTAAAGCCGCCAGCTATGGTCCTATATAAAGCTCAGAGTTCTAAGAAGGTCTTAATAAGGCCGTTAATATCTCTCTACATGGTCCCAATCAATGCCTTCGTATTCGTCCTAGAGGGGGGTTAATTCTGATAAGGTATCGGAACCTTCACAGGCTTTACTGGGCGTAATTACAGGCGTGTTCTCTGCTAAATCAACAGGGCCAGCTTTAGTAAGATAGGAAGATATAATATAGGCAGTATAGCGATAGGAATTGGTGGGTAAAAGAGGAGATTTTAGAGGGTTAAGTTAGAAAGACGCGTTTGGATATTTATTTTCAGCGCGTATATTATATTACGATCATAGTATATTATAGAACTGCCTAAAACTCAACCACCAAGAACCTCCCCTTAACCAAAAAATAATACCTATATCTTATATATCAAACGAGCAAACCAACTCAATCAAACAGGACAATATAGGGCTTGATTGACTACTAAAATTAGACCTTTAGGCTTGATTGGTTGTTTGATTACAAAGTAAATAAGTAAACAAACTAGCAAACGCGGTTTGTTTATTAGCAAGTCTAGCCAGTGCTAATAAACGTCGATATGTCGAAGCTTGGTGTCAAGCTTTGGTGTATCCTATCTTAGGAGTCGTACGGTCTACATATTATCGCAGAGCACGGTAAAATCGCATTCTAAATTAAAGCCTATTGCTTTAAAGAATCGTTGCCACCAGATAATTTCAACGGCAGTAGTAGATAGGGAGAGAAGCTCCACTTTAGTAGTTAAATGAGTAACCAATCGTTATAAGGTAGCTTTCTAATCGATTAGTCCTCCAAATAGCATAAATAGGTACCCCTAAGAGCTCCGTCTAGTCTCCTTATCGTCCACAAATACTACATCAGATGCTCCGTAAAAGGTAACGTCTTCTCCTTCTGGGTTTCTGTAATAGACGTGTGCTCTAAAGGCTTCGCCAGAGTATTTAATAGCTGTTAATTTTGTTCCAAGGCAGTAGGAAATAGCTTAGTTTGCTGCATCAAGGTGTTCTTAATTTGGATTAGTAAGGAATTCGGCCAGCTTAAAATGCGTCTTAGTAATATTAGGTCTTCTAAATACGGCTAAGTGTGTAAGAGAACCAACCTGTTGCTAATAGGCTAGTATTCTTTAAGGGTTCGTCTACTGGTTAAACGGAATCAGTTTAGCAAGTAGTAGAGATTTAGGAAATCTTCCTAGTTAAATATTAAATTAATTGGCTATCTTTTTAATATAGGAGTCTTGGCAAAGCCAGAGCTTCCTACTTGCTCGATCTCGACTAATTTAAATACCTAGGAACTACTATAGGTCTCCTAGTGCACGGATCTTATATCGGTGCAGCAATTTTGCTTCAAATTCTTTAAGTCTTAAAAGGTCCTTCTTGGCAAATAGGACGGCAATATCGTCTACATAGAAGAAGACAATAAGTCGTCTATTGGTAAATAGGCAGTTGGTACCTAGAATAGGCTTTAATCCAAATTTAGATAGTATATTAGTAAGCTCTTTATACCAAAGTAGTAGTAAGATTTTTAATCCATATAGCGCCATAAGTAGCTTTAGGACATATCCGTTTTGATTAAATCCTTCTAGGTAGTAGCAGTAGATTAGTTTACTAAGCTTAGCGTTTATAAATGCGTTTACAGCGTCATACTGTCAAATTTCTAGGTCGAATGCGGTTGCTATAGCCATGAGAGCACGGAATATTCGAGCAGCTAGGGTTGCTATATAGGTCTCTTCTTCGGTAATCTATAGGTCTCCGCGGACACATAGTCTAGCTTTAAGCTTTTATAGGTAGCCGTCACTATCGAGCTTATATTTAAAGACCCATTTTAGTAGAAGAATCTGCTCGTTGCCTACTTCTACTTTTAGTACAGTCTTAAATATCCCTCGGCGTTTTAGGTCATTGTATTCTTTTTCCATAGCCTTTTAAAAGCCAGTAGTTAAAGGATGCTTTCTTAGTTCTTTGAGATTCTTTAGTTTAGGAGGAAGATTGTCACAATGTAGAGATGAGGATCTAGTTCGGTTGATATCCTTTACTAGTCTTGTAGCAAATCCAGCGTAGTAACCAAATAGGGTAGATAGATTGGCTAGTGCTGCTGCATACGCTTAACGTTAAATTCGTTTTGATCCTTCTAGTAGGATAAGGTTGGCAGAAGGTTTGGCCAAGACTTCATTAGCTTGTAAAGCTGTATTAGATGGTTCTAGCGAACTTGGCTGGGAAGGGGTTGTTTTAATTGTATTTAGGATATCGTCTTAAAGTCCTTGTGGTGAGGTGTTCGATTCTAGTAAATCTAGAGATACTGTTCTGCTAGGTGTCGGTAACTGCTTAGTATCCTTCGTACGAAGCTCTGCTAAATCATTTAATTTAGGTGTAGTCGTTTAATCTGCACCTGAGGTAGATCTTTAAGGGTCCAGATTGACCGTGTATAGGATTGATTCGTCCTTAGATTCATCCTCGTGGAGAGGTTTTAGTAGACTAATCGTCTAGAGAGTGTCTTCTAATGCTTCCCTTAGCAGGTAGTCGATGTCTTAACCCTTGGGGTCATAGAACGAGGTCTCGTCAAACGTGACGTCTCTAGTTCAAATAACTTTGTGGAGACTTAAAATCCAGATACGATAGATATTTGTTAAATTGTAGCCAACTAGGTGTCCAATCGATGTACAAGGAGCTAGTTTATCTTCCCTTTTAATTCGTTTGTCCAGTGTATAGGTCTTACAACCGTATACATACATATAGGTAAGTAATAGCGGGTTGCCATAGGCAATCTCGTATGGAGTTTTCCATCCTAGTTGCTTATTTAGGGTTTGATTAAGTACGTAGCCGGCAATAAAGAAAGCTTCTGGTCCTAGGGATGGGGGTAAGGATACTTCTAGCTGCATAGCCCTTAATCATTCTATAAGGGTTCGTCCAGATCGTTCTGCTCCACCATTTTATTCCTCGGTATACGGTGCTCGGCATTTAAAAGTAATGCCTTCGTCTGCACACCATGTATATAAGGTATCTCCTATTTATCCAAAAGCACGTTCGTTATTACTCCAGAAGAAGACGACGTCCTAGTAAAATTATATTTTAATTAAACGGTGGGTCTTACGGATAGTAGGTAGGATAGTAGCTTTATCCTTATTCTTAGTGGTAAATACAAAATTAAATTTGGAATACGTGCAATAGAAGTGCATTACATATCTATCGCCGTTATACCCTGGTTCTCCAAAGGTAATAATATTAAATACTACCCACTCAAATGGTCGAGTGGCTGGAAATTCGTGTTCTCGTCTTCAAGAGATCTGCTACGTGTGCTTTACTAATAAGCAGACTTCACATTCAATTTTAAGCGGTGCTCATTCGTCGATTAGCTCTTCAAGCTCTGCGCCATTGACGTGCTTAGGAAGCTGTTCAATAGCGTCAGGTCCTACATAGCCAAGTATTTTGTACCATTTTGTAGCTATAGCTCCGACTGGTTTACGGGCCATTCTACTTAGTTAATGTCTTCTTATTGAGAAGGTTAATTGAGTTGTCAAATCTAGGGTAGGCTCTCTGTGCATTAGTGCCTAGTAGCCCCCTAGTCGTTTCGCATAGCATACTGTTTCGCCAGTTGCTAGACGGTATAGTAAGTTTCGTCCTGAGTCAAAATGGATATCGTTATCAGTAGCTCTTAATAGTGCTACGATATTTATAAACATGGTAGGTACCAATGCTACATAGAATAGCTTCATTTTTAAGCTCCCAGTAGGTGTATTAACAGTAATCATTACTGTTCCGTAAGCTTATATCTTTTCAAAATTTCCGCCAGCAATTAGGTAGTCGTCTTCTACAGCTAGGTAAAAGAAAGTAAAGTCTTCTTAGTTATTGCAGACGTGGGTATCTGCACCAGGGTCAAGTATCCAGGTGTTCTAAAGTTCAAATGGAAATTAACCAGTACTAAACACGGCAGCATAGCTAGTTGGGGTCTTAGACGGTAGGGTTTTAAAATTAAAATCTATTGTAGATTCTATATTCTTCTTTGCTTCCTATTCTCTTTTTAAGATAAGGTTAACAATGCGTTTAATCTAAGGTATAGATAAGATCTTTTCGTCTACTTCCTTTTAGACATCTGGGTTTGGCTTCCATCCTTAAGGGCGCTTCCGCTCGATAATATAGAAGCAGTCGCCGAATCAATACTTGAGGCCGCATACGCATATCTTATTCCATTTAGAATTGGAATTAAAATTGGAATTAGAATTGCCGTTGGAATCTAAATTAGAATTCAAATTACCTAGAGTTGCAAAAGCAGAGTTATTGGCAGGGGTAGCAGAGGATACTGCTTGCTGCATACAGTAGTGCTCCTTAAATTCCTCAATTAGATTAATAATAGATAGGGCGGCTTTATCCTTCCGTTCTTTCCTAATAAGGTCTACTTCTAGTGCTCCTGTGAAACTAGAAGAGATAGGTTTAATTACTTAAACAAAATCATAGTATGGCCTAAATCCCTGCACATCTAGTAGCTCTAATTGCTCCGTAAGCTTATAGACATTTCGCCAGTTATTTAACCATTTGTTGATACTCTGCTTTTTATTATAGGCTTTTAAAGCCATATACTGATTAAGGACGTCTCGTTTTCGACCTAAGGTAGTAGGGGCTAGTGCAGTCTTAAGTGCTTAAAGCCGTTTGTGTACCATATTAAGGTCGTTAATAAATAGAAGGTAGGCTACTAATATAGTGCGAACAATATAGTTGCTGATATCGTTTATAGCCCGTTTTTACTTCTCGTATATGCGAAGATCGTCTTTATATTCAGCATAGAGCTAGTTATAGGCGGTAAGCTAACTTAGGTCTAGCTTTGCTATCAATATAGCCGTGGGTAGTATATCCCTTGGTGTGGGACAACTTAGTTATTCTAGCTTTAGACGCTCGCCCTTTTTAGATGGGTCAATGTACTCCCATACCTCGTTAGTTTTAGCAATATCTTAGATGATAAAGAACCACTGTATCCAATCAGATGGCTAGTTAAGGATAAGGTTAACTTTTGATTCGTTAGTGGTCGTTATTTTTAGAATTTGTGGGGTCAGGCAGGGTCCAATTAGTGGCTTGGCGAAAACCTTATTTTGACGTTCCGAACTCTTAATTTAATTCGTCCGTTCGTTCGTCGGTCGGTCATACAGTCGTCGGCTGGGGTTGATTGTCCGTTCGTTTAATAGGTGAAGAAGCTCGAGACACTACAAAGGTAGTAGAAGTAGTGACTTCTTAAATGAGGTAGTAGATTAATAATGCAACAGGTAGACTGATTGCTTAGCAGGTAGTGCAATCCGGGCTCATAACTATAAGCTTTGCAGTGCGAAGAATTGAATGAACGACTTAATTGTAAATGTAGCTCTAAAGCGTCTATATATACACAAAGTGGGTGACAGGAAGATAATGACGATGATGCACAATTGCCGAGGTAGACAGCGCTTACAGTCGGTAATAGGTAATGAAAATAGGTAGTAAGACATACGATGTGAGACATACGAGGTAGTGAGCCACGAGGTAATACGAGCCTCGGTAGTCGGTTACAGGTAAATTAGTAGATAAGACACTAAAAGAGTATAGCTAATATATACGATTTAAAGGCTATCTTATACTAAACATTTTGCGCAGCAATTTTATTAGCCTACCTCTTAAGAGAAGTAAAAGCATAATAAGGATTAAACTTCTTAGAAGTAGTAGGCGATAAAGAAATAAGCGGCTTAAAGGCAGGCGGTGAAGAGGTAAGTAGTAAAAAAGTAGGCGGCAAAGAGGTAGGCAGTAAAGAGGTAAGCGGATTTCCGGTGGATTTCGCAATAACCTTATTATGGTGCTCTACTAGATCCGATAAAGAGTGCTTTAGTACATATTTCCTAAAATTATATTAGCTGCAGGCATAATTTAGTATCAGAAAGCTTACTCTTTAGGTAAAGACTCTAAAGAATTAGTAAAAGAAAGGGCGTCCTTAAAAGCGTCCTTAATTATTTTATCGTTAACGTCGCGTATATTAAGTTCCTTAACTAAATAGCTGTCGGATGTATTTAGAGGTATAAAAGAAGGCATTATAGATAGTAGTATGCTAATAGACAGTAGATGAAATAATAATGATAAAGTTTATAGCGCGATGCTATGAGGTAGAAGGTACGGAGGTTAATTAAAGGTGAATATCCGCGCTGTAGATTTTATTAAATTAGCTTACTAATAAGTAATCGCTACTATAGTAACTTACTTTAGTAAACATTAACCACCTTATATATACTTATTCTAAGCTGCGCCTAGTTTAGAGGGTAGAGATTAAGCATTAGCCTGTAAACCCTAAGCCTTAGAGTTTCCTAGGAGCGGAGATCTAGTATCGCAACTTAAATCCTAAGCCTTAGGATTTTCTAAGAGCGGAGATCTAATACTGCGTTATAAATTCTGAATTTCCGGATTTCCTACTACCTGGGAACTGGTGCTACGCCGCGGATATTAAACTTTGGAATTTTTCATAATTGGAGATCTAGTACTATATTACAAATATTAAACCTTAGGCCCGTCTAAAAGTTAAGACTTAGTGCTATACTATAAGCTTTAACACTTAGGCTGCCCTAAGGATTTAGATTTAATGCTATGCTATAAGCTTTAATATCCAGATTGCTTTAAGGGCTAAGACCTAATGCTGCGCTATAAGCTCTAATATCCGGCGCTTTAGCTACGGCCTATTTATACTTGCATTACTACTAATATTAGCAAATAAATGTTTTAGCGTCTTTTTTAAGGTTATACTGCTAGCTAGTGCAGTACTAGTGTTACGGACGCTTTAAGTACGATGTTACGACTACTTAGAGAAGAGTCGGAAGAAGCTAGTTGGTTAATTCAGGCACGGTCCAGAATAGAGCCGGTAGAACTATGTGACGAGGAATGGTAACTGAGGTCATATAATGTGCTACGTATTAAACAAGAGGAACGAGAGGAACTCACGTACCTTACGTATAAGACGTACATTACGTACAAGAAGGATTTTATAGGAGTACAGTTGTGTATTTAAGGACCCTTAGTCCCTACCTAGATAGTTCCTTCCTTATAGTGATTCTTAGAATACAATTAGAGTTAATCTATTAGGCAACCACTCCACTAGTTGTTATTATATTGTTGACTTTTATACTTACATTTCCTACACACCTAGCCCATTAACGAACCTATCGTAGTTCTTACTATAAGGTTCCGTTATACAATCACTACCCAGTTATAGTATCAATATAAGAAGTTAAACAACATGCCACTAAAAGCAGCCACTATAACGCCATTAACGGCAGCAACTACTTTAAGGACAGGAGGTGATACCAGTATGGCAGATACTGACTTATAGCAACCTATAATGGTCAGACAGCTATAGGAAATAGTTAACTAGCTAACAGCTAATAATATAGTATTAGAAGAAAGACTTAACGGGATAGGAGCAGCAAAAATTAAGCTACTATTAATTAAGAGATTTACAGGAGAGAGGTTAAAGCTTAAAGGATTCCTTACGCAGATGCACTTTAAGGTCTCACAGGAGGGAGTAAAGTTACCTATACCCGTGGATCGGATAGCCTACGTAGGACTATTCTTATTAGGAAAAGCACTTAAGTGGTTTAAACCTTACCTTACGGAGATATAGGCAAATGGAATAACGACCACTAACTAAGACGTGCGATTTATGTTCTTAAGTTGGGAAGGATTCGTAGAATAACTTACGCAGATATTTGGAGACCTAAAAGGAATAACTACAGCGGAAAGAAAACTCCAAAACCTTATATAATAAACTTTAGCAATTAAGTATACGATATAGTTCCAGACACTAGCAATGTAAGTAGAGTGGAATAACAGGGCGCTTATAGCACAGTATAAATAGGGACTTAAGGCTAAAGTCTAGGACGTGATTATCCTAATAGAAGATGCGGAAACCCTAAGGGAACTAATAAATTAGGTAATTAAGATTAACAATTAGATCTACTAAAGGGAACAGGCTAAGAAAGGCTAAGATAGAGTTTTATAGTTATATAAGGCGCAGAGTACGTAACGATAAAAGCTAAGTTAGAAACTATGGTATAGCGCAGAGCTAATAGACCTAAGTGGTACTAAAGAAGCCTATAAGAGATGGAGTAAACCATAAAAACCTAGAGGATAAGGATTAAGTAATTAAAGGTCTAAGGAGCAGAGGCTAAATCAAGGATCTTAATAGCAGAAGATATTTAGGCGGACTCCATAACAAGAGAAATAGTTTAAAAAAGGAGCTTATATAAATTACGGAAAACAGGGTTATTACGTTAAAGACTATAGAAGTGGGTAGAGTTATTATATAGTAAAGGGCACGAGACTAGTAGACGATATACATATATAAAGGGACGATAATATACTACGAGGAACAAAAGAATGTTTAATTAGAAGTTTTGCGTTTTGTTATAATAACGCATACTAAATTTATAAGGACGCTAAGTATGGCGCAAGCTATTAGCTATAAGAGCCAGCACTTATAGGATATAGAGGAACCAACAAACCAGTTTATAGATCGGATATTAAGGACGATAAATTTAACCTAGGCGAAATATTCCGTGACGATAAGGCAATAAGAGCCGCTTACTAGGAGTGAGCAGACCTTAGAGATATTATACTAGAAGTAGAGGATAATTCTATTACAAAATAAGGAACATTAGTAGGGATTAAAACCCCACTAGATACGATGTCTATCGCTTTATAAGACGCAAGAGAAGTAGGACAGTAAACCACTTTGGCACTTAATAAAGGCAAAAGGCTAAAGGCTTAAGATTCTTAAGACGAGATAAGGTAAGCTTAAGGACCCATAACAGATAGAAACCGATAGAGCAGAGTAATAGCTCAGTTTAAAGACATACGAATGAGCTTGGGATAAGAATTCCTAACGGTATAAGATTCTTAAGACGAGATAAGTGAGATCTAGGACTCTTAAGATAAGATAAGGACACTAGTTAAGCCTAGTTAGACTAAGGCAGGAGCTAAGCTTAAGTTAGAAGTAAGCTTAGGATTAAAGAATCTAAGGGACCAAGAATTTAGAGTATAAATTAGGACACCTATAAATAAGAGGTAAAGAGCTTCTTTATAGATTAGAGAATCTATAGCGCAAACAGCGATTAGACTAGGAGATAGATATATAGACCTAAAAGACTTACTAGGGGAGCATAGTATTCAGCCTAAAGATTAAAAAGTTAATACTAAGATTAAGAAATAAGACGACTTTAAGGATTAGAGCGTAAGGCGCAAACTAAAAGAAACCATAGAAGAGTTTAGGCAAAGAATTATTATATAGTAAGAATAGAAACTAGATAAAAGATCTAGCATATTGGGACGTATAAAGGACAGAGCACTAGTACAAAGAATTACTAATAGGCTAAGAGTAGGCACACTAAGAGCTAAGTGGCTTACCGAACTAGAACAAGAAGAGGATTTAGGGATTCCTACTAGGTTTAAGGAACGATATACTAAAGGCTATTACGACGCAGCAATAAAGAGATATTTTCTTACGGATAAGCTATATACACTTAGGCAGCTATATTAAAAGTGGTATAGGCAATAACACAATAATAAATGGGAAGATTTCTATATGTGGTTAGATAAAAAAGTTATTTAGGACCACCTAATTATAGAGAAGGCCATGACGTATATTAAAGGAGCCTTAATTATAATATTAAAAGATCTAGAGGAATGTTTAGAGGACTGGAGAAGCGAGAGATGTATTTTAGTACCTGCGAATAAAGTTACAACGTTTAGATTAGCATGATAAAGGTTTAAACTTAGGGACGAAGACGAGCTAAAAGTTAACCTAAAGCACCTAGTATACTATACGATATTATGGATTATATGCGTGGATAATATATACGAAATGCATAAGAATCTAAAAGAAAAGAATTGGAAATACCCTATAAGGATATACTAGATAACAGACGAGCAATAGTATAGGAATGCTAAATATATATATAGATAGCATCCAATAGAGGTCTAAGAGGAAGGAAGTTTAGTACTTTAACCAGGAAGATTCCTTACGGAAGAATACTTAGACGGATAATAGTAGTGGGAATGCCTAGAAAACACGTGTCTATAGTATATTAAAGATAAAAAGCGAACTAGGCATTAGCTAAAGAGCGAGCTAAGTATACTAGGATTAAGCAGCTAATAGTTGGGAAAAGTAGAGGCCTACGGGACTAGAGGGAGCTAGTAGTAGAGCCTTAGACCCTTAAAGGAATTTAAGGATGACACCTAAATTTATGAATTAATTGGTAAAATTAGCAGTTTAAAGCGCTAATAGATAGTAGAGCAACGCGAAACTATATCTTACTAGCAGTAGTTAAGAGAATAGGACTACCTTATAGATAAAAGGAGTAACTTTACCTATTAGTTACGATTTTAGGAGATCTAATAACCTATAGAGGAGGGATTATTAATCTTAAAATAGGACCTATTTAGATAACTATTAAAGGAAGATAAATTAAGATATCTTTTAATATCCTACCATTAGGATGGGATAAGGTAGTATTAGGTATGCCTTAGTTATAGGAATATAATTTAAGGATTAATTGGATTATAGGTTAGGTCGATATTAGAGATACTTAACGCCGTAAGATGTAATAATAAGCTAAGTTAGTATAGTACTAAGTAGGAGCAACCTATAAAGAGACAGAAAAAGGACTAAGCTATGTACTAAAGAGATACTATAAGTATAGTAAGAAACTATAGTTACTGGAAAGTAAAAAGCTATTAAAATATATAGTATGGGATTATAAAATAGAGTTAGAACTAGGAATAAGTCTAAAGTTCTTTCTAATCTATAAGCTTACCGAAGAAAAAGGTAGAGCGTTAAAAGAGTTTATTTAGGAAAATCTACGAAAGGGATATATTAGACTATTGTAGTTATTAGCGGGTTATCTAGTACTATTTATACTAAAGAAGAATGGTAAACTAAGGCTGTATATCGACTATAGACAGTTAAACAGCATTATTAGGAAGGATAGGTATCTTTTACCCTTAATTAGCGAAATCTAAGATAGGATAGGTAATACGTAAATCTTTATAAAGATAAATCTAAGATGGGCGTACTATTAGATTAGGATTAAGGAAGGCGATAAATAGAAGGCAGCCTTTAGGTTAAAGGAAGGACTATATAAACCATTAGTTATATAATTTGGGCTTATAAACGCACTAGTAATATTCCAGAAGCGTATTAATAATGTATTAGGAGAATACTTAGATGAATTTGTTATGGTATATCTTAACGATATTATTATTTACTTAATAACTAAGGAAGAACACGGAGAATACGTTAAATAGGTCTTAAAGAGACTATAAGAAGAACAGATGCTAGTAGCAATTAAGAAATATGAGTTCTTTACTAGGAAGACCGATTTTATTAGATTTATTATTAAACTAGGCCAACTTAGTATAGATCTAAAGAAGATTAAGGCTATAGTNAATTAGTAGNAACTAGANAACGTTATANAGTTAANATTNTTTNTAGGGTTTTGNAATTACTATAGAAGGTTTATAGCGTAGTGGTTAAAGAATATTAAGCTATTTACGCGGTTAATAAAGAAAGAAGAACTATAGGTATAGGGAGAGAAGTAAAGAGAACTCTTTAAAAAAGTTAAAGAGTTGTTTACCTAGGAGCCAGTTCTTAAGATCTATTAACTAGGACTAGAGACGGTTATAAAAACAGATGTATTAGACTATGTACTAGGGGTATACTTTATATAAAGGCATTAAGATGGATGGCACCTAGTGGTATACTATAGTTGGAAGATAATACCACTAGAGTTAAACTATAACATCTACAATAAGGAGTTATTAGGTATAGTTATAGTATTAAAAAAATAGAGAGCATTCTTGCAAGGCATAGAGAAACTATTTATAGTTAAGACGGATTATAAGAACCTAATAGGATTCCTAATAATAAAGGAACTTAACTAAAGATAGGTTAGATGGGTAGAGATACTTACGGAATACCATTTTAAGATTTAGTATACTAAGGGTACAGATAATACGCGGGCAGATGCTCTAAGCCGTAAAGCTAAACTATAAAATAAGGAAAAGCCATTAGGGGCTTTATTGCGAAAAGATATAGACGGATTAATTAGGTACAATTATCCGAAAATTATAGTAACTTAAGAAGATAATAAATTAGAGAAAGTCTACGAGACACTAGAAAGCTTTTAGGTATAAAGAATTTTAGAAGTATAGCTAAAAGATCTATAGACGGATATATATAAAAATTGAGAAGTAAAGTATATCCTAAGAAGCATAGCAGAGTAGTTTGTAGAGGACTTCTATAAGAGACTAATTTAAGGACATAATAGAGCTACGGGCTTAGTGTTAAGACTCTAGGAGGAGTACATTATTAACGGAATTTAGAGGATAGCTAGAAAAGTTATAAAGGAATATTTAAATTATTAAAGGAATAAACTAATAAGGTATAAGCTATATAGAGGGCTATAACCTATTAAAATACCAGAGAAACTATGGGAGGTTATATTATGGGACTTTATTATTAAGTTACTAAAATTAAAAGATCCTATTACCGGACAAGATTATAACGCGATCTTAGTAATAGTAGATAAGCTTACGAAGTGGGGATACTTTATAGCATGTATAGAAGAAATCTTAGCGGAAGATATTGCTAAAATTTATATTAAAGAAGTGTTTATAAGACATGGAGCACTAAGTAAGATTATATTGGATAGAGATCTAAGATTCGTAGCAGTATTCTAGGAAGTATTCTTAGCGAAGCAAGGAGTTTAAGCAGTAACTTCTACTATATATTATCCGCAGACAGACGGTTAAACGGAAAGGTTAAATTAGACGCTAGAGCAGTACCTAAGGCATTATATTAATTATATATAGAACAATTGGGTATTGCTATTACTAGTTATACAGTTTATATATAATATAACACCTTAAGAAGGAATAGGCATATTACTATTTAAGGCAAATTATAGATATAAGCTAAGAATATTATTGTTATTATAGCAAGTGAAGAAAATAAGTAGTACAGCTAAAAAGAGAATAAAGACATTAATGAATCTTTATATAGACCTTATGGAATTAGTAAAGAAAGTATAAGAGAGAATAAAAAAGTACTATAATGCTAAGAGATCTAAGGGACCAGATCTTAAGGAGGGAGATAAAGTGTGGCTACTATATAAAAATTTTAAGAGTTAACGACTAAGTAAGAAATTGGACTACGTTAGACTAGGACCTTTTAAAATTAAGAAAAGAATTTTACTAGTTATATTAAGTTAAACCTACCAGCTAAAATAAAGATCTACCCTATATAGCATATCGTAATACTAAAGCCAGTATATAGGAATATTAAGCTACCAGTCTATAAAGCAGACATATATAGAGGATAAGAAAAAGACGAATAGCAAGTATTAAAGATTATTAATTATAAGGATATTAACGACGAAACATGGTACGAGGTTAAGTGGATAGGCTATACTAAGACTACCTAGGAGCCACTAGAGAATTTAAAGAACGCTATAGGAAAGGTATAGGAGTATCAAAAGAGATTAGGTTAGGCAGTATTAATAAAAAAGGATCGCTAAAGAATAAGTTACCTAAGGGGGACCTAAGAAGAGTAGTTGCCGAATTACTTAGATCTGTTTCCTTCTCTATTAGAGAAGAATCCGTTCTTTTATTACTTAGTTCCTATAAACCTTATTCTATAAGTTTTTACTCCTTAGAATAAACCTTTTTATAAACCTTCTTAAGACGAAGCAGACGAGTAAACGCTGTAATTTAAGTATCTAGGGCCTTTTATTCCGCATTACGGGAACGTTCTAACTTAGCAAGGGCTTATGACAGTTTACTATCTAGCCATATAGCAGTAGATTAAATATAAAACCCTAAGATAAATTAACTAGGGAACTAGACGACTATTAAGAGTAATAGGTCGCGTATATTTAGCATTAGAAGTAGAGCAAACGTCATAGAATAAATAAATATTCGCTTTAGTATACTTTAAGTAAGAGGATGGTTGTCGCAAAGATAGGTTCGCTAACGTAATATAAACTAACCCCTCTTTTAAACAACGAGAACACGGAGACGGTATAATCTTACTAAGAAATAATATTGCAGTAACAGTGCGAGCACGACGTTAGGCGTGTAAAGAAGAAATTGCTTTAGGTATAATAAGCAATAATATTAACTAAATTAATTAAACGGATATTACACCTCTAGTAAATAACTTAGAGATATTTTAAATCTTTAAGGACGAAGATAAAGAGAAGGGAGATAGTATTACGGACACTTTAAGTATAATGTTACGACTACTTAGAGAAAAGTTAGAAGAAGCTAGTTAGTTAATTTAGGCACGGTCCAGAATAAAGCCGGTAGAACTATATAACGAGAAATAGTAACCAAGGTTATATAATGTGCTACGTATTAAACAAAAGGAATAAGAGAAACTTACGTACCTTACGTATAAGACGTATATTACGTATAAGAAGGATTTTATAGGAGTACGGTTGTGTATTTAAGGACCCTTAGTCCTTACCTAGATAGTTCCTTCCTTATAGTGATTCTTAGAATACAATTAGAGTTAATCTGTTAGGCAACTACTCCACCAGTTGTTATTACGTTGTTGACTTTTATACTTGCATTTCCTACACACCTAGCCCATTGACGAACCCATCGTAGTTCTTGCTATAAGGTTCCGTTATAACTAGAGGGGAGGATTAGCTAAAGAGACTGGTTTAGAGTCGTATTAGCACTAGCTATATAAGTAAAGGTAGTACTTCTTACTTAAGCAGAGCGGTAGGAAGTGCTAAATTTACCTCTAGTTAATTCTGCCGGCTAGAAGAGAGCTAACTCTATAGTGGCTAATATATTAGCCCGTAAGTCTACGCGTTAGAATAAGCTTTCTAACTATACTAGCGAGCCACTAGGCGAAGTATATAGTTATTAAGCACTAATATATAATTAATTAGACGAACTATTTAAAAGCTGCTATAAGCGATAAGCCTAAGTTAATAAATAAGCTGCCGAACCACTACACCGACCCTATAGATATCCATCCACACCCGCTATATAGGCTAATTCCCTTTTAGTATCCTGCTGCTAAGTTACTATAAAGGGTGCTATAATGCGGCAGTTTGCCGTCGCCGTTAATACTAAATTACCGCAGATTGCTACTAACAATAGACTATTGCCAGTAGGATTATTAATAAGGCCACGTTAATTCGTAATAACCGCACGTAGAGATCGCTGCGGAGATCGAACACTACGCTATAAACTAGCGCCACCTATATTCAAGCTAATAATACTATTAGACTTTTGCTACGGAGCTTAAAGGCTATACTATAGATTAATACCTAGGTTCTAAGATATAAACTAAGGTAGCAGAGAATCGTAAGGATGGTGCGGAGCTATATTAAAAAGCTGTTAAGAATAATAAAGGCGCTATAGGGAGTTATTAGGATGCTAAAGGTTAAGTTAAGGGTTCTATAGATATATACCAGATAATTTTTAAGTGGGTAGCTATGTATCTAGAGTATACGGATATTAAACATCTAGCCATTAAGATAACTGTAATAGAGTGGCATATATAGTCTAGGACCAGTTCGCCTATAAGTTTTAGGTTAATGCAAGCTAAGATATTTAAGACTTAGTTATATTAGTTTGCGAGCTAGATGCTAATAATAGCTATAAGGGCGGTAATACTTCGGTTTACAACGGTTAATTAAGACTAGCACTCTTTATAGTTAATATACTAATAGGTCCCTATTAACCCACTAATAGTAGAGGCGTCTATAACGAGCTTCTAGATATAGCAACACGTCTACTAGATTGCGATATAGCCTATAAAACACTAGTACTAAAGTATTACGTTTCTTCCTTATAAATAAAGCGGATAAGCGTGTCTACTTTATCTCCTAAGAAGCTGTAATCCTATTCGGGTAATATCCGCTTAAGGCCCTTATAAGTTAGCGGAGGTTAAATATAGAGCACGCGGATTTAATTGTTAAATATAATATAACTAGAAATTAGACTCTAAACTGCATCCTAGTATATTATATTAAGCTATCCTTTAATCCACTTCTTAACACTTACAAATAGATCCTTTAAGTACTTACTCTTCGCAATATTCCTAGTATATAGTGTAACAATATCATACTCTTTATAAGCCTATAACAAATTATTGTAATTAAAGCAACAGCATAGACCTTTAGATAACGGACTTGTCTCCTTATATGGCTTAAGCAGAATATTACATAGACATCCAGTAGCTTTATTTGCGAGCTCATATAATATATCTAGAAGTACCGCCCGTTTCTCTATATTAGTCTTCACCCTCTTTTATTTTTCTATATACTTAATTGGTAGGGCTAATAATGTTATATTCTTATTAAGTATTTAATCCTCCTCCTCCTAAGCAGATACCTGCAAGATAATATTACT
Source organism: Cenococcum geophilum 1.58 (assembly GCF_001692895.1). NCBI lineage: Eukaryota > Fungi > Ascomycota > Dothideomycetes > Gloniales > Gloniaceae > Cenococcum > Cenococcum geophilum. The sequence continues at coordinate 1,063,888 of NW_027137597.1, forward strand.
ATTAATTATAACGAATAAAGCTAGATCGCTGGCGAAATCCGCTACCCCATCCTCCTATATCGCCATCTTAATAGTAATAAAGTTATGACCGAGTCGGGTAGATAGAGAGGCTATAGGTTTTTAAGACTTTTGCTTTAGCGGTGTAATATCCATAAGAGCACCCTTATACCAGTCTTTAATAAGGATAATTATATATCCGGTAATACTATCGCGTTAAGCAGCCCGTCTAAATTACTACAGTATTATATTTAGGCTTTTATTAGGATGGTAACCATATATAATAGAATAGATAATATCTAGAATATCCGCACTATAGGCTAGGGCGTCCAACATAATAAGAATGCGGGTAGGTAAGTCTTTTGTATAAAAATTTTAATACTCCCTACTTTTATTAGATTTAGATAATATTATATAATAACTCCGCACTGCTATTTTGGCCTGCTTTATAGTATAGCCCTTAGTTATAAGCTATAAACGAATAGTATTTATATACCCACGGATATAATTTTTAGCATAAAAAAAGATAATTATCTTAGGAATTAATTTAGGACTTAAAACCTTCCGTCCCTTTAGCTATACAGTACCTCCTACTAGATTTTAGATCCGCCCGACTAATTAATAAATAGAGGTAGCGGATATCCTACTAGGCACTACGGGCGTTTGGCTAGATAATACGGATATTTTTTTAGACCCTGCGGATATCTGGCTAAGGGTCACAGATATATAATCCTCCTCTATTACCGCCTCCTTAAATGCCTCTTTAATAATAAAAAATAGTGCCTTATAATTATTCTTATCCCTCCTCTTAATATAGCCCCTAATAATAGATAGGTCGGGCCAATTAATATCTATTTATTTAAAATCCGTTATACTCTAATAAAACCCTACTAGCTTTATTACCTTTACATATATCTCCTTATTAAGTATTATAGTATATATAAACTACGGCACTGTTAGACTAAGTAGTGATTAAACCTTAAAGAGCTGTGCGTAATAGGGCCGGAAGCTCTTACCCTAGTTGGTAACTAGATAATACTTATTAATTATAACTAAGGAAATATGCGAGCGAAAAGCGGGCTGAGTAAGGATATAGTGGAACCGTTTACTTAATAGTAACTCTAGTAATACTAGAACATATATAAACCGACCCGCCTTAATATATTTTAGGATATCCGCATATATAAATACGGGATTTACTCCTAAAATAGCCTATATTTTTAACAGCTGCTCCTCTCTAATTGCGTTTAGAGGCAATATAATAATAGTAACGGAAGCTCGAACCAATAATAGAATCGCCTATATTATTATACTCTTACCCTATAATATCTTCGCCGCTAGAAACAAGTCCCTCCACCTATATATTACCCATCTTAACACCTTAATTTAACTAGGTCGTCCGTTGTACGGATATAGAAGCTTAATAGCTCTATCTATCGCGCTTAACTATTTATCCTTACTTGCCTCCCGTAAGGCCAGAAGCTTATCTTATATATCCCATAACTGCCTCTCTACTAGGGACGTAAGATCCTCCCATATACGATTATCTAGCTTTTACGAGCTCCGCGAGACCTACTAGCGTTCCCATTTAACTATAGTCTTCCGACCCCAACGACTAGTGTTTTTCTTCTAAGCTATAGTGGTTTTCTATACGGATATAGCGTCTAGTAATAGTGGAGGCACTCTAGGCTAAGGGAGGATATTTTTAAGGAAGGACCTAACTATAGCACCTATTAGGTGTTATAATAGCTTTAAGTAGTAGATATCTATATATCTATATAGTTTTATCTATATTAGTAGACTATTTAATAAGATATAATATATGCTTAGGCTTTTAATAATACGTTTTTTGACTTTAACGAAATTAATATTAGGACTAAGTAGTAGCCGTATAATAAAATTTATACTATTTAGAAGCCCTAAGTCTTAAAAAAAAAGTAACTACGGGGTTTAATAATAACGCGTTGTGTAAATAAATAAATTAGATATCCGCAATCTCAGACGTAATTTTGCAATTCGGAAGACGGCGTAGGTTATTCCGATGCTAGCTAAAAAATCGCGTCTAAGCTCGCTGAGGTAAGTACCAGACAACAACAATATAAGATGATTAATCTGTTATGTAAGCAGCTTATAATTGGTTGATCGTCTAGGACCGAGATAAAATCAGCCCCATGATTCCGATTATTATATAATCAAAGAAAGTGATTCTGATTTGGTTATATAGTTATATTAATTACGTCTTTTAGGCACGGGCCTCCACGTGAAGTTATCTACACGTGAGTTATCACGTGTAGATAACACACTTGCCCTAGAGCTTTACCCAGAGCTCCCCCCTAAAGCTCTGCCTCCTCCTCTTTTTATTTCCGCTATTTCCGCAGTTGATTATATAGTTATATCTACATAACATAATCAGCAGGTGTGATTATGATTAGGTTGGTTATGTTTCTATATAATACAACATAATCGTAACTAACTAACTGATTATTGCCATCACTGTTCTGATAGAACAACGCCATCTCAACTTATCGCTAGCTTAAAACTAAGATAATTGATGCTTTGAAGCATGCGATACTCTATACAACATTTCTAAACTATCATCAATTATGGACGTGGTGCAAAATGCAAATCCGCCACGGAGGTCGGTACATGCGGCAAGCTACAGCGACAAAAGCGGACATAGCGGTATCGTTATGTAATCTTAAGATGTTGTACTGTAACCCTATATTCTATTCGGACATTTTCATCCCACGCGCCCCCTTTCAGAGCTTGGCAAAGGCTTTGCCATATTGGCTCTAGCTTCGATCCCAGTGCCTGTCGCTCGAAGAAACAGCCTATCGTTTAGCCACAATAATAATTAAGTCCTTGCTGCTTAGTGGCCCAGAGTGGCGCAGCTACTGTCTCTCTAAGCGCTCAATCGCTAAACCTTTACTATATCGTATGTTTCCGTCTTCGCCCCATGAACGTTATTCTCACATTCTTTTTAGGTCCTCTTCGATCTTGGCCCAGGCTGGGGGCAGTAGAGTCCCGGTTAGCCAATAGTTATCGTCGTGGTCTTTGCCTAGCACCACGATCACATTCCTGGCCGTTGGGCTCTGTCGCATCGATTGCGCGTGGTGGAACACCATAGTGCCGGGCGGGTTGCTTCTCGACTGTCCTGTCTCGCCGGCACGCACAAGTGCGGGGCTAAAGTCGGCTGTCTTGAAGAAGTTGGCCCGGGTCCAGTTGGTGAAGGGCATTAGCAGGGCGTTGGATTCGCAGTACAACATTGAGGCCGGGTCGCTGCCAGACTTTTGTTCCCGTCGTAGCTCGCGCAGGTAGGCCAGCACTTGAGGCTCAGTCGATTGCTCCATCAGATGACGCCGGTTCTCTAGAGCAATATGCCCCAGAGGTCCTGTTGCGATCTCGGGAGATACGAAAGTGAAGGCTGCCACCGCCATGTTCTGGATATAAACACCGGAAGCTTGGACTAGCGACGAGAGTCGAAATCGCGCATTGAGCGCGTGAAGCGCCGCCACTGGCCGCGGCTGCGGCAGGGAGGAAACCACCGCGCGCAGTGTCCACGCCGTCAGCACGTCGCCCTCACTGATAAAAGGCTTCTCCGCCCCATCATCCTGAGCGGCCAGGTCGCCCTGCGCCTGGCGTTGCAACTCGGCCACTACCTTCTTTGGTAAGAAGATGGTGCGCGTCTCGACGACCCGGTTCCGCAGCAGATCCCCGGCAAATCGTATCCCGAACATGGCCATAGCCCATCCCTTCAGCCGCTTCTGCCCCAGGCTGTACTCCTCCTCTTTCTCCATAGGCGCGTCTGTGGCTGCACGGATCGCGTCCTCTCGCGCACCGAGCATAGGCGGCACTTCCGACTCCCGCCCAGCTAGCACCAGAGACCAGCCATGCAGGAGGGCCTGCTGGCCCATTACATCCATGAGTGTGTGTGGCCATGAGAGCGCCACCAGCGTCGCGTTGTTAAACGAAGTGATGTAGAGCGACAGCTGGGGCGCGTCTGTGTAGGCAAAGTCCTCGAGCGTCTCCGGCGCATTTTCCCGAGCCGCAAAGGTTCGAAAGGCCTGGGGCCCAGACTGGATGGACGGGGCCTCAGTGGCTTTAGGGAGGGTCTTTGCCAGCGGATGGTCTTCGATATCCATGGCCAGGGATTGGTGAGTATAGGACACAGCAGGACGTTCCGCTGTGAAGGGCCGTGGGACATGAATCTCTAACTCTCCATTCTCCTAACGAGCGTGAGTCAACAGCTATTGACCGGATTGATCAGTCGCAGATATCAAATAAGAAGCTTACTTTTAACCTCAACCTACCGCCGACCTTCCTCCAGTCTCCAATCTCTAGCAGTCTTGACAGCGAGGCGTGGAGATTGTCCGTATCCAGCACGTCGTTGAAGCACAGCGTCCATGTGACGACGATGCTCCGGAGCGTCTTGGTGTCGTCTAGCATATGAACGGGGTAGACATCGTCGCTCTCAACCGGCGGCGGTAGACGTCGTGCGGGAGACGCTCCGAGTAGGCGCCGTAATGCCTCCATCCTGTCGACGCTGAAAGACCTTTGGTGTTGATGCAAGCACAGTTCTCGAGACCTGCGACTTGGACATCCGCCAACCGTTGTCCCCCATGCGTATTGCAAGCTTGCATCCCTTATATGATTGCCGGCCCTTATTGCAGCAGCGCATTGATGCTGGAGAAATAGGGGTTCGCTTAGTAGTGGAGCCACTAGTAGCCAATTGAAAGAACGGTATGAAGCCGCAGCAGAGTCGACGCGTTCTGACGCGAATAACAAGAGGTCCTATAACCCAACACCAAAAAAACAACGACATCATAATAGAGACTCTGACCTATCCCTTTTTATGCAAAACTGCTGCTTTTGTCTACTGCCCGAGAGCGTCTGGGGGAGGCGCGAAGGCTACTAATGAACCGGTGGCATCAACCTTGGTTGGCGAGGTGAAAGGCTGACGAGGTTCGAAGCGGAAATCCTGCGTCAACATTAGCGAAGGATCAGACTCAAAAGAGCGAGACGAAGGTCGCGGAGGCCCGAAGCGTATGTTCGTATGTTCCTTGCACGAAGACCCAAGCCATGCTGCTTCAGCACGTAGCAGGTGTGCAAGCTATGGACGTGTGAGGTCGTGAACAGGATAATTTTGAGTACGTTGGCGCTTATCTGGCCTTCCCTTGCCATCTCGGCCTGCACTGGCACGCAAGGACTTACGCGCAGCCACAGCCCTAACAGCCACAGGCTGGGCGATCTGATAACCCATGTCAAATTACTTCGTAAGCCACACCTGAGGCGCGCGGGGTTTATCTCGGTCCCAGACGATCAATTACCTTAGAAGCTCAGACCAAGAAATCGATTGCGGCTATAGAAATATCCGCACCGTCCGCTAAGCTGATTTAGGACCGTAATCGTTTTCTTGGTCTAAGGGACTTTGGCGAGATTTATAGAAAACCTAAACACTGTTGATATGAGAAGACCTTATTAACTTTAATAAAATTAATCTACCCTCCCATAATACCTGTCGACATAAAAATTACACCAAATTATAGAGAAAAGCGTACTCTATAAGTTATGAGATCTTTAGCTCCCTAGACGCGCGCGATGCTAAGAGGAATTCGTCGCCGTAGAGGCCCTAATTCTACCTTTGCGCTGCTGAGCCGCTCAGTAAACACCAACGCTGAACGCTTGCGCCCACGCCGCCAGCCCTCTGCGTAGAGCTGTGGAGCTTTGCGAGAGCTCTGCGGAACGAAGCTCAGGGGGAGACCTGCACGGAGCTCTGCACGGAGCTCTACCAAAGCTCTGCAAAAGCTCTGCAAAAGCTCTGCACGAAGCTCTGCTCGAAGCTCGAGACTCTGCTCGAAGCCCTATATAGAGCTCCAAAGCTCTACTAACACGCAGCACTAATATACTAGGAAGGTTATACAATCGCCCGTATGAACGCCCGTATGAACGCCCATACAATCAATCGATTAATTGCCCATACAATCGTCTCTACAAACGTCTCTGCAATTGATCGCCCGTACGAACGTCTGCATGTCTGCAGATCTACACGTCTGCACGCCTGCACGTGGCTCTGCACGAAGCTCTCCATAAAGCTCTGCACGAATCTCTGCACGAGGCTCTGCTAGGCTCTACACGAGGCTCTGCCCAAAGCTTACCCCCTAGTAGTAGCAGAGGCACTCCGGGCCAAGGGAGGATATTTTTAAGAAAGGACCCAACTATAGTACCTACTAGGTGTTACAATAACTTTAAGTAGTAGATATCTATAGATCTGTATAATTTTATTAATATTAGTGGACTATTTAATAAGATATAATATATGCTTATACTTTTAATAAAACGTTTTTTAACTTTAACGAAATTAATATTAGGACTAGGTAATAGCCGTATTATAAAATCTATACTATTTAGTAGTACTTAGCCTTAAAAATAATGTATAGACTTTTGGTAATAATAGCCCGTTGGGTAAATGAATAAATTAGATATCTATAATCTCTACCCGTGACGTTTTGGTTTCGTAAACTTAACTAATATTACCTCGCTAGCTAGGTGGCTGCCAGTACGGTGCACAGCCTACTAAGGAACCCAGAAAACAACTTTGAACTTTAAACTGTAATAATTCTCTTAAAGATGAGGCTAAGGTCTAAAAGGCCTTTGCTGCCTATACAGCCAATAAGTTTCCTTCTATTGCTGCTACTACGCGCTATTTCTGTGCCAAATACGACCGCGTTAAGAATCGTGTTAATAGACTCCCTGTATAGCCTGGACTACTAGCTTATAACCTACTACTTACTCTATATAAGGAGAAGGGCCTTTTAATATAGCTATATCGCCGTAATATGCTTAAAACGCGTGTAATAGTCTAAGAGCTTAAGTGGGAGTGTAATTGTATACTTAGATCGCGTTACACTGGCCTAGAAGAAGCACTACTTTATAGCAGCTATTGGACCAACAGATTCCTTAAGCGCCACCCTAAATTTAGTCTATATACTAAGAATCCTAAGGAGCTGAAAAGATAGGCGGTAGAAGATCTAATAGCGCTATTACGCTGGTACGAGGACTATAATTGCGTAGTGGGGCTTTATAAAATTATAGTAGGAGATATATATAATTATAATAAAACGGGTATACGCCTAGGCGCAGGTAAGAAAGAGAAAGTAATTATAGCTTTAAAGGCCTTTTAAATTACTGCTGTAAAGGATACTAGCTGCAAATTAGCTATAGTTATAGAAGTAATTTCCAGTAATAGAGCCATAGGGCCTCCGCTTGTTATTCTAGTAGGTAAAACTATATAAAAGCGCTAGTGTATATAAATAGATAAGCTACTAGGCAATTACTTACTAGGAGTAAGCGATACTGTAACCGACTACCGGACCTTGCATATTACCCTGTTTCACCTGCGTCAGCACTACCCTCGTATGTCTCNGATACGTTNNAAATNAGTNATGGGCTTCGGAGTTCGGGGTCTACTTTCATGTATTTATACCACTTGATTTCCATAGATTTACAATAAAGTTGCTCGTTTAATACCTACACTGCAAAGCTTACAGATACTGCATATATTAACAATTAGCTACTATTAAAGTGGGCTATTTACTTTAAATAGTGGTCTAAAAAGCGCTAAATTAGTAAAAATTAACTCCTTATCCTAGATAGCTACACCAGCCATTTTACTAGGCAATTTATATAGTTTTGCGATAACTATCTAATTGTCTTATTTGCTATAATTCCGTATATAACACATATCTATTAGCCTCTTAATATTATAGTTTTTTTTAGCTATATAAGCACTAGTACGGGTAAGCTATAGCTAGGGCCTTTTAAAATAGCTATATAGATTTTAATAAGATAGAGTTTCTATAAGCTTTATATAAAGTTTACCTTAATATATTTAAGAGAAGTATAGTCCTAAGTGTAACGGAACCTTATAGTAGGTACTATAATGGGTTCTGTTAATAGGCTAGGTGTATAGGTAATATAAGGAAGTTAACAACGTAATAACAACTGGTGGAGTAGTTGCCTAATAGATTAACTCTAATTATATTCTAAGAATTACTATAAAGAAGGAACTATCTAGGTAGGGACTATAGTCCTTTAAATACATAACCGTACTCCTAAGAAACCCTCTTTATATATAATGTACGTATAGTATATAAGGTACGTAAGTTCCTCTTATTCCTCTCGTTCCCTATATAGTATATTATGTAACTTTATTTACTATTCCTCGTTATATAGTTCTACCGGCTCCATTCTAGACTATGCTTATATTAACTAACTAGCTTCTTCTAACTCTTCCCTAAGTAGTCGTAATATTATACTTAAAGCGTCTATAATACTATCTCCCTTCTCTTTATCTTCGTCCTTAAAGATTCCTAGTATCTCCAAGTCGTTTACTAGAGGTGTAATATTCGTTTAATTAATTTAGTTAACGTTGTTGCTTATTATACCTAAAGCATCTTCTTTCTCGTACGCGCAACGTTGTGCCCGCACTGTTACTATAATATTATCGCTAGGTAAGATTATATCGTCTCCGCGTTCTCGTTATACAAAAGAGGGGTTAGTTTATGTTGCGTTAGCGAGCCCTTTGTCTTAGTAACCCTCCTCTTGTTTAGAATGCACGAAAGTAAACGTCCGATTATCTTACGATGTTCGTTCTACTTCTAATGCTAAGTATGCGTGTCCTATAACTCTTAATAGTCTCCAAGTTCCCTAAGTAATTCGTTATAGGGTTTTATATTTAATCTGTCGCTGCGAAGCTAGACGGTAACCTAGCGTAGGCCCTTACTAAGCTTAAGCGTTCTTGGGATACGGAACAGAAGGCCCTAGATACTCGCATTACGGCGTCTACTTAGCTGCTTCGTCTTAAGAAAGTGCGTAAGAAGGTTCGTTTTAAGGAGTGGAAACTTATAGAATAAGGTTTGCAGGAACTTGGCAATAAAAAAACAGATTCTCTTTTAATAGGGAAGGAAATAACTCTAAATAGTTCGGTAATCATTCCTCTTAAGTCCCCCTTAGGTGGCTTATTCTTTGGCGATCCTTCTTTATTAATATTACTTAACCTATTTTCTTCTAATACTCCTATACCTTTCCTATAGCGTTCTTAAAATTTTATAATAGCTCCTAGGTAGTCTCGTTATAGCCTATTTACTTTACTTTATACTATATTTTATTGTCAATGTCCTTATAACTAATAATCTTCAAAACTTGCTATTTATCTTCCTCTTATCCTCTATACGTGCCTGCTTTATAAACTAGTAGCTTAATATTCCCATATACTAGCTCTAGTATTGCGATATATTATATAGGGTAGATCTTTATTTTAGCTAGTAGGTTTAACTTAAACGTAACTAGTGAAATTCTTTATATAATTTTAAAAGGTCCTAGTCTAACGTAGTCTAACTTCTTANTTNGTTGTTAACTCTTGAAATTTTTATATAGTAGCTATACTTTATCTCCCTCCTTAAGACCTAGTCCCTTAGATCTCTTAGCGTTATAGTATTTTTCCATTTTTTACTATACTACTTTAGCTATCTCTATAAGGTTTATATATAGATTTATTAAAGTCTCCATTCTTTACTTTACTATGCTACTCATTTTCTTCACTTATTATAGTAATAATAATATTTTTAGCTTATATCCATAATTCGCCTTAAATAGTAATATACCTATTTCTTTTTATAGTGTTATATTATATATAAACTATATAACTAGTAATAGCGATACTTAATTATTCTATATATAATTAATATAATATCTTAAATACTGTTCTAGTGTCTAATTTAATCTTTCCGTTTAACCGTCTGTCTACGGGTAATATACGGTAGAAGTTACTACTTAAACTCCTTACTCCGCTAAGAATACTTCCTAGAATACTGCTATAAATCTTAAATCCCTATCCAATATAATTTTACTTAGTACTCTATATTTTATAAACACTTCTTTAATATAGATTCTAGCGATATCTTCTACTAAGATTTCTTCTGTGTATGCTATAAAGTACCCCTACTTTATAAGCTTATCTACTATTACTAAGATCGCGTTATAATCTTATTCGGTAATAAGATCTCTTAACTTTAATAACTTAATAATAAAGTCCCATAATATAACCTCCTATAGTTTCTCTGGTATTTTAATAGGTTATAGCTCTCTATACGGCTTATACCTCGTTGGTTTATTTCTTTAGTAATCTAGATATTCCTTTATAACTTTCCTTACTAGTCCCTAGATTCCATTAATAATATATTCCTCTTAAAGTCTTAATACTAAGCCCGTAGCTCCGTTGTGTCCTTAAGTTATTCCCTTATAGAAATCTTCTATAAAATGCTCTGCTATACTCTTTAAGATATACTTTACTTCTTAGTTCTTATATATATCTATTTATAGATCTTCTAGCTATGCTTTTAGAATTCTTTATACCTAAAAGCTTTCTAATATCTTATAGATTCTTTCTAACTTTTCTTCTTAAGTTATTATAATCTTTGGATAATTGTACCTAATTAGTCCGTCTATATCTTTTTGCAGTAAAGCCCCTAATAGCTTCCTATCGTTTTATAGTTTAGCTTTTCTACTTAGAGCGTCTACTCATGCGTTCTCTATACCCTTAGTATACTAAATCTTAAAATAGTATTTTGCAAGCATCTTTACCCATTTAACTTATCTCCGGTTAAGTTCTTTTGTTATTAAAAACCCTATTAGGTTCTTATAATCTATTTTAACTATAAATAGTTTTTTTATGCCTTATAAAAATGCTCTCTATTCCTTTAATGCTGTAACTATACCTAATAACTCCTTATTATAGATGTTATAGTTTAACTCTAGTAGTGTTATCTTCCAACTATAGTATGCTACTAGGTGCTATCCATTTTTATATTTCTATAGGAAGCACGCCCCTAGTGCAAAGTCTAATACATCTATCTCTATAACCATCTTTAACTTTAGTTAGTAGATCTTAAGGATTAGTTCCTAGGTAAATAACTCCTTAACTTCCATAAATAGCTTCTTCTACTCCTTTCCCTATACCTATAGTTCCTCTTTCTTTGTTAACCTTGTAAATAGCTTAGTATTCGCTAATTATTGCGCTATAAACCTTTGACAGTAATTGCAAAACCCTAAGAACGATCTTAACTGTATAAAGTTCTCTGGTTCCTACCAATTTACTATAGCCTTAATCTTCTTTAGATCTATACTAAGTTAGCTTAGTTTAATAATAAATCTAACAAAATATGTCTTTCTTATAAAGAATTTATATTTCTTAATTACTACTAGTATCTGTTCTTCTTATAGTCTCTTTAAGACCTATTTAACGTGTTCTCTATATTCTTCCTCTATTATTAAGTAGATAATAATAATATTAAGGTATACCATAATAAATTCATCTAAGTGTTCTCCTAATATATCATTAATACACTTCTAGAACGTTGCTAATGCGTTTATAAGCCTAAATTGTATAACTAATAGTTTATACGGAGGTCGCTAACAAAAGTTCCTACACCTTCCTAATTAGGAAAGTACGGCTACCGCCCGCTGACCGCCCAAAATATACTGACGGCAGAAAACATCTGCAGCCTCGTTACCTTTATTACACCGACACTAACGCCACCAAATCCTCTTCGCTCCATAACTACTGGTAAGAACTCCCCCAGCTTAAATCTTAGTGTACTAACTATAGGGTTCTTTTAGCTTGCAACTAGGGCTCAGGCCCTAGCCATGAAGGCTATAGGAGCAACCCTTAAGCATATTAAAAGCATTACTTAAATAAAGCGTCGAGCGCTGCAACTTATCTTTAAAAAAGCCCTTAATCGTGGCTGGCACCCTAAAACTAATCCTCTTATCCTTAACGGCTACCTCATTAATACTCCTCGCTCCGGTAGAAAGCCCAAAATTACTCGCGAGTTTGAACAGCGAATCCTTAAGAAAGTTACCACCAATCAATTTGGTAGAGAGAAGTCCTCTACCTATATTACTGCTGAATGCGGCTATTCTGCACAAAGCGTCTAGCGGGTTCTTTGACGCTATAGATATCGTAAGACAAAGCCAATAAGAAAGCCTTGCCTCTTACCACAGATAAAAGAGGCTCGCCTTCAATTCGCCTTGCGGTACGAGCATTAGACAATTAAGGATTGGAAGGCTGTAATCTGGAGCGACAAGACGGGCGTCGTTTTGGGCCATAGAAGAGGCGGCTACAAGCTCTAGCGTTTGGCTAAAGAGAAGGTAAATAAGAAGGCAATTCAACCTCGCTTTCCTAAAGCTACAGAGTTTATGTTTTGGGGTGCCTTTTTATACAATCGGAAGGCTCCCTGCCATATATAGAGGCCAGAGACTGCAGCAGAGAAGGAGGCTTTAAAGCGTAAGCTTAAAGCAATTAACGAAGCAATTAAACCAGAGCTTTGCCAGGCTTAGGACCTTAATACTAGTATGCAACAACTCGGGCTTCGTAATAAGCCAGGCAAAAAGCCTTAATTCCGTATAACAAAGGAGAACGGCGCCTTTTAAAGAAATGGCGAGAAAGGCGGCATTAACTGGTACCGCTACCTTACCACAATTCTCCTGCCAATCCTTATTCCTTTTAGTGTTGAATATTAAATTAATCGTCTAGATACTATTATTTAGGAGGATAAGGCTCCAGCTTACGCATCGCATTACCAGCAGATCTACTTTAACGCAGTATGCCTCCAGCGCCTTATTTGGCCCGGTAATTCACCTAATCTAAATATAATTGAGCTAGCTTAGCTATACCTTAAACGAGTCACTACAAAGAAGGGAGTACTAAGGACTAGAGCAGAAGCTAAATAAGCATAGCGGAAGGCTTAGGAGGAGCTTAAACAGTAGCGAATACAAGCTTAGATTAAGCGAATACCACGACATATTAAAGAGGTAATCCGTTACAGAGGAGGCAATAACTACGTTAAAGGCGCTGCTGACTCTACTCGCGATTAGAAAGCTCTCAAGCGCATGGCTTAATATTGGTGCGATATAATTGCATATATGCGACAGCAGGTGCTTTTAAGCCTTAATCGAGTTAATCCCGTAAAGCCTCTAATAAGCAAGCCACAAGAACCAGAGCTTCCAGAGCGTATGAAAATAGGACCTTAACTTCCGAATTAGCTTCTAGATCTGGAGCCTCTATATGGCGATCACGATCTAAAGCAGCGTCGCCAACGTTGGGCCAAATGGGTCCTTCACCAGCCTACTCAGTCAAAGCCTCCCTCCGAGAAGCCTCCCTCCGAGAAGCCTCCCTCTAAGAAGCCTCCTCTTAAGCCTCCACCGCCCATCGAGCCTCCTTCTCCTCAGCCACGAGAGCTTCAAAATCAACCGAATACAAAGGGCAGGAATGTAAAGAAGGCAGCGTTTAAAGTCAGCTTTATTAAGCCTCAAATTAGGCAGCTACAGGAGGATCAACACCAAGCAATGAATGTTAGGTGGTATACAATTAATCAATCTACAAGGAAGTTAGTAAGGCCAAAAAAGGACTCTGCCGCTGCCTCTGCTGAGGCTATAGGTGACGACAGAGCCTCTACTAGCAGCTCAGTTAACAGAAAGAGGTCTATAGAGCCACCCGCGGATCGTCATGTAGAGCCTCTAGAGCCTCCAAAACACCAAACGTCTATACAAACGATTGCTAAGAAGGCAGGAAGAAGGTAGCGGCGAGAGGTTGCTTCTCAACTAGAGGACCTTATAGGGCCAGTGGAGGAGCTAGTGCAGGACAGGATTATACGGTCGCGCAGAGCCCGTAACCTTAAAAATACCTAGCTTATTAATCAATCAATCAATCGCATATATATTGCCTTTTATTTAAAGCTTTTTAAGTGACTTTTAAGCTTTTATGATCAAATTTAGGATTTTTGGCGGGCGGTGAGCCGTACTTTCCTAATTAGGAAGGTGTAGGAACTTTTGTTAGCGACCTCCGTATAGTCCTTCCTTTAACCTAAAGGCTGCCTTTTATTTATTGCCTTCCTTAATCCTAATCTAATGGTATGACTACCTCAGATCTATCTTTATAAAGATTTATATATTATCTATCCTATCTTAGATTTCGCTAATTAAGGGTAAAGGATACCTATCCTTCCTAGTAATACTATTTAACTATCTATAGTTAATGTATAGCCTAAGTTTACCATTCTTCTTTAGTACGAATAGTACTGGATAACCCGCTAATAACTACGATAGTCTAATATATCCCTTCCGTAAGTTCTCCTAGACAAACTCCTTAAGTACCTATAACTCTTTCTCTATAAGCTTATAGGTTAGAAAGAACCTTAGACTTATTCTTAGTTCTAACTCTATTTTATAGTCCTATACTATATACTTTAACAGCTTCTTACTTTCTAGTAACTATAGCTTTTTGCTATACTTATAGTATCTCTTTAGTATATAACTTAATCCCTAATTAGTCTCTTTATATATCGCTCCAACTTAGTACTATACCAACTTAGTCTATTATTATATCTTGCGTTATCGTGTATTTTTAATATCGACTTAACCTATAATCCAATTAATCTTTAGATTATATTTCTGTAACTAAGGCATTTCTAATACTGCCTTATTATTTCCCAAAGGTAATATATTAAAAGATATCTCGATCTACCTTCTTTTAATAGTTATCTAAATTGGTCCTATTTTAAGATTAATAATGCCTCCTCTATAGGCTATTAGATCTCCTAAAATCGTTACTAATAGATATAGGTACTCTTTTTATCTGTATAGTAGCCCTATCCTTTCTACTACTACTAGTAATATATTGTTCATTATTACTCTACTATCTACTAATACTTTAAACTACTAATCTTGCCAATTAACTTGTAAATTTAGGTGTCGTTTTTAAATTCCTTTAAGGGTTTAAGGCTCTACTACTAGTTCCCTCTAGTCCTATAGGCCTCTACTTTTCCTAACTATTAGCTACTAGACCCTATTTATACTTAGTCCACTTTTAGCTAATACTTCGTTTACTTTTTGTCTTTAATATACTATAGATATGTATTCTTTGGCATTCCCACCACTATTATTTATCTAGGCATTCTTCCATAAGGAATCTTCCTGGTTAAAGTATTAAATTTCCTAACTTTTAAACTTTTACTAGATACTAGCCGTGTATATACTTAGTATTCCTATATTATTACTTATCTAGCGCCTAATATATCTTTATAGGGTATTTCCAATTCTTCTCTTTTAGGTTCTTATATATTTTATATATATTGTCTATATATGCAATCTATAATAGCATATAGTATACTAGGTGCTTTAGGTTAACCTTTAATTTATTTTTATCTTTAAGTTTAAACCTCTATTATATTAATCTAAACGTTACGGCCTTATTTGCAGGTACTAAGATATGTCTTTCACTTCTCTAGTCCTCTAATTATTCCTCTAGATCCTTTAATATTATAATTAAGGCTCCCTTAATATGATTTATTGCTTTTTCTATAATTAGGTAGTTTTAGATAACTTTCTCATCTAACCACATATAGAAATCTTCCTACTTATCGTTGTGCCTTTGCCTATACCACTTTTAGTATAGCTACTAGAGTGTATACGGCTTATCTATAAGGAAGTATTTTCTTATTACTACGTTATAACAGCCCTTTATGTGTCGTTCTTTAAACCTAGTTAGAATCCCTAGATCTTCTTCTTATTCTAGTTTAGTAAGCTACTTAGCTCTTAATGTGCCTATCTTAGGTCTA
The DNA here is from genome assembly GCF_001692895.1 of Cenococcum geophilum 1.58. NCBI lineage: Eukaryota > Fungi > Ascomycota > Dothideomycetes > Gloniales > Gloniaceae > Cenococcum > Cenococcum geophilum. The sequence goes on from NW_027137597.1 coordinate 1,079,559, forward strand.
TTAGTAATTCTTTATACTAGTGCTCTTTCTTATATACGACCTAGTATGCTAGATCTCTTATCTAGTTTCTGCTCTTGCCATATAGTAATTCTTACTCTAAATTCTGCTATGGTTTCTTTCTTTTCGCGTCTTATAAGTGGATTTTTAAAGTCTTCTTACTTCCTAATTCCCTTGTTAATGGTCCTTATTTGTATATTAAAGTCTTAGTTCTATAGGATTCTTAATCCTAAGCTTACTTCTATCTTAAGCTTTGCTCCTACCTTAGTCTAACTAGGCTTAAGTATTCTCGTCTCATCTTAAGAGTCTTAAATCTTACTTATCTCGTCTTAAGAGTTTTGTGTTGTTGGAAATTCTTATCCCGAGCTTATCCGTATGCTTTTAAACTAAGCTGCTGCCCTACTCCATCGGTTTTCGTCTATTGTGGGTCCTTAGGTGTGCCTTATCTTATCTTAAGAATCTTAGTTATCTCTTATCTTATTTTAAGAATCTTAGGCCTTTAGCCTTTTACATTTATTAAGTAGTAAATTAGCACTAGCAATCGTTTGCCTACTTAATCCCTTTAGGATACTCTTTCTGCCGTCTTATAAAGCAATAGATGCCGTATCTAACGGTGTTATAATTCCCGTTACTAAACCTTGCTCTATAGCGGTCCCAGTCTCTACTTTAGTTATTGCGTTATTAAGGTTTAAATACCCCTAGTTAGTTCCTTTTTCTTCCTTATTACTATTAATTAATAAGTACTCCGACTCCATTGTTAGTGTCGCTAATCTTTATCTACTTATCGCTATAACGTCTTAATCTAGCTTATAGAGTTAATCTTATTCTTCGTCTAACTCTTTAGTTCCTTTAAGTTCTCTTAACTCTGGCTCTTATGGCCAATAGCTTACGCCATACTTAGCGTCTTTATAAATTTAGTATGCGTTATTATAACAAAACGCAAAACTTTTAATTAAACACTCTTTTATTCCTTATAGTACACTATTATCCCTCTATACGTATATGTCACATACTATTAGTCTAGTTTTCTTTACTATATAGTAACTCTAACCACTTTTACAGTCTCTGGCAAAATAACCCTATTTTCCGCAATTTATATAAGCTCTATCTTTAAACCATTGCTTTTATTATGGAGTCCGCTTAAATATCTTCTACTACTAAGATTCTTAGTTTAGCCTATACTTCTTAGTCCTATAATTACTCAATCCTTAACCTTTAGGTTTTTATAGTTATTTTTTCTATCTTTTATAGTTTTCTTTAGTACTACTTAGGTCTATTAGCTCTGCGCCATACTATAGTTTNTAANTTAGCTTTNGTTATTNNNTACTTTANNNCTTATATAACTATANAACTCTATCCTAGCCTCTTTTAGCCTGTTCCCTTTAGAAGATCCTATTATTAATCTTAATTGCTTAATCTATTAATTCCCTAAGGGTGTCCATATCTTCCATCAGAATAATTACATCCTAGACTTTTACCTTAAGTCCTTATTTATACTGTGCTATAAGCGCCTTATTATTCTATTTAACCTATATAGCTAATGTCTAAAACTGCGTTATATACTCGATTGCTAAGGTTCACTATACTAGGTCCTAAAGCTTTCTTTCTACCTTTATAGTCTTTAACGAAAACTCCCCTTACTAAGGTTTATTTCCGTCTTTGGACCTAAGCAGCCGCCGCTTTAACCTAAGCTAAGGGTAAGCAGCCCTAAGCACGCCTTAAGCACGCAAGGGGTACCTAGTTCTGGGCCCTTAGGGCGAAAATTTGGGAATCGGCTAAAGATACCCAATATCGCCTTAAACCAAAATTTTGGCCAAGACTGCTGCGGACTTAGCTACCCCTTAAAACCTATTACTAATATATTTACGCTTACCCCTTATCTTAATAACTAACAACTTTAGCTTAACTTATGTCCAGCTTTAGATTTCAGGTTGTTATACCGCAATTATTATTATTAAGATTATTTAAAATAGCTATATTATACGAAATGTTCCTTATTAAATATTATTTTATTATTTTAAGTATTTTAAGTAGTATTTTAGTATTAACTTCTGGCTAATAACTGTATAGTTTCCCCCTTTATATATACCGCTTACAACCACAAAACCATAAGGCAATTAGCCGAAGGATTTATACGCACTCTTAAATAAACCTATAATATAAATAGCTAGAACAATTAGTTTAGGTAGGCCCTTTAAATGCTTTAACAGCGGATTAGGGTATAGGTTAGAGAGGAGATCTAATGGACCCGCTTTACCTAGTATAAACTTAAATGCTCCTTAGTTGGACTGCGTGGCGCGGGCTTATAGGGGTATAGCTTAGTAAAGAGCAAACCGGATTAGATAGTGTTAGCTAGGTTTAGCCTAAGTTATATAGATTATTATATAGATATAGCCTGATCCAGAGTAGAGGGGTTATATTAGTAGACCCCTACCGTCTAAGTAAGTAGGGTAGGTATGGCCGATATAGATAAGACAGTGCTAACCTTAACTAGTTGGCAGAGCGGTGTAAATCTAAGGTAGATATAGCTCTAAGGAGCGTAAAGGAGCTATAGTAAGGGGAATAGTATTATATAAAGACGGTCTAATGCAGAATAAGGGGGTTGTATTAACGGTGCGAGCGTTTATAGGTGGATTAAATTAGACAAGTCTAGTATCTAGAAGTTAATTAAGTAGGGTAAATTTATATAAGTATTAATGGCGGACGACGCCAGGGTCGGATTTAACAAATTATAGCTCTCTTAGGCTAAACTACTAGCGTAAAGCTAAGGGGAATAGCTTAGTAATGTCCTTATATAGGTTTAACCGAGTGGAGCTAGCTTATATAAACGTGGCTTTAATTGCAAATATTAAGGTAGGATTAAATAGCTCTAGTCTCTAGAAGTTTATCTACTTAGGTAACTTTATATAAGCATACTAGATAAAACTACGGGAATCTAACTAGATTATATAGTAGCGGCACTCCTTAACCCTAGCGAGTAGGGTAGGATTCTACGAAGCGGGGAGTATTTAAGTGTTATTAGATGGTGCTAGCCTTTATAAAGTTAAGAGGATTAAGCTAACCTACGGTTTGGTGGAGCATAAGGGGCCTAGATTAGGTAGAATTTACGGATTAACTAAAAAAACTAGAGTTATACGGAAATAGTACGGCGGATAAAGGAGCTTAAATTAGGTTAAGTAAGCTTTTACTATTTTTTAAAAGATTAATGCGGGAATAGACTCGAAAAAGGAGTAAAGGCTTAAATTAGATAATACTAGCTATTTTATATCGCCCTTATATAGAAGTATAAATTTATCTAATACTATAAGGGTAGGTTTTAGGCTTAAAGATCGAAAACTTCTGTAGTAAGAGTATACTGCCTAACCTTTGGTAATCTAGCTAACTAGATAGCTGCTATAGAACTTATAGAAAGTATATTTAGCACTAATAACGCTAGCTACTTAATTTATATACTTTGGCGCTATAATATATAAGGTTGTAACTAGACAGCTATATAAAATCGATCTCTTTAAGGACCGGCCACCTAGCAGCGGAGGGCCTTTTTAGCACGTAGAATATCTAGCTAGGTTCTATAATTAAGATATACTAAACTAAAAATGCCCTAAAATACGCGGGAGCTTTAATATAGGGGCCGGATTAGACAGTTTTAGTTTTTAGAAGTTAGATTAAGTAAGCAGATTAATATAAACACGGTTAATAAAGGATAAAGAGGTTAGATTAAATAGTAATAGGCCCTCCTTTAAGTTAAGTAAGTAGTGTAGAATTATATAAGTACTATTAGGTGGAGAATACGGGGACTAGATTAGATAGTGCTAATCTCTATATACTAGGAGAGAGTTATAATTTTATACGGAAGGATTAAGAATCCGTAGGATAAGGGAGCTTGCTAGTTTTAATATAAGCAATATAATTCTATAGGCACTAGACTATTAGAGGGAATTAATATATATATATAACCATTTCTATTAAAATTTATAAAGAATTCTATAGAGGAGTTAATATATTATTTACGGCCGTATCTATAGCTATAAAGGTAAAACCTTTAAACTTATAAGACGATATAAATTTTTATTTTTTATTTTTTATATCCATTGTATTGTACTACGTACAATACTGCGCATGCAGCCTCTAGGCTATAGCGCTATAGTTCTATATACATGAATCCTTTCTAGGCAGCTTAATATGTACTAGTAGCTATGTCCTAGTAGTTTATAAACCTCTAGACTAGAGGTTTACCGCTCCCTAGTAAAATACTAGGTTACGACAACTATTAGGTAGTATTAAAACAGTAGAAAAACGGTAAAAGAAACGGTAAACGAATCCTAACGCCTGCCCCTATACATTTTATAGTTTATTTCTGTCCTTTTGCTTACTACTATCTATTTACTAAAAGTCTAGTAGGAGTTACCTCCTTCTAAAGCTTCTACTTCCATTAGCCACTCTCTAGTAGCTATTTTTGTCTTACTTAGAAATAGGAAAAGCGCCCTTCTTCCTTTCTCTGTACAAAAGAGCTTCCCTAAGGAGAGAGAAGAGCTTAGTTGTCTTTGCATTTCTTTTCTCTCTTCCCTGTATAGTCTGCATTCTAGTAATAGGTGCTTAGGAGTCTGTATAGCTCTACAGCCCTTAAAGCATCTACCTTCTTTATCCTTCCCTATTGTCTTAGAGAAGGATTTAAAGAAGCCTTTTCCTAGTTTTAGTTGATAGAAAGCTGATTGTAACCTTTTAGGATATTTATCCTTAGGGGCTTTAAGAGATAAAGAGTAGTTTCCTCTAGAGATCCTAGTATAGTGTTTTCCTTTATTTTTTTTCTGTTGCCAGCTGCTTTTCCACTGTCCTAGTATTTTTTCTCTTGCTGCTCTCCCTATATAGGCTAGGGATGTATAAGAAAAGACGATATAATATTAGTATAGAAAAATAACTTTATATAATAGGTTACGACTACTCCTTATCTCCTTATAGCTACTAAATTATCCATATATCTATGCACTTATTAGTGTTATAGGCGTTCTTCCTACTAGGATTTTTTTACATTAATTCTTAGCCTAAAGCTTTAAACTATATTTAAATAAATCCTTAATTAGCTAGTAAGCGAATAGGGCTACTACGCTAGCTTTATACTGGATCGGTTTGCCTTTATAAATAACTATATCCTATACAATAATACTAAATTCTAAAGGGTCTACTAACAGTTTTAAACTTAACTTATGTTGTACCGTTATTAGTTATAAAAGTATTGCCGTTATATACTGGACGGTAGGCGCCCTTTAAGGGAACTATTTCTAGACTTCTTAGTTTAAATAGACTTAGGAGTAAATTAGGTAGTTAGATGGTGCTCTCTCTATAGGCTTATTAAGGGGTATAATTTTATATAGAAGAATTTAGGAATCTAGGAGCTAGGTTACTTTAGTATAACTAAGCAATATAATTCCTATAGGCATTATACCATTATCGACTTGTTTAGTCTATAGTGGTTAATAGTTAGTATATTTAGGATAATAGTTAGAATCCTGCCGCCTCTACTAGTTAGGTGGCTAAGTATCTTATAGAAAGCTAAGTAGTAAGAAATTACTAAGGAAGCTTATATATGTATAACCTAAGCTATAAAAACTAAAGTAATTTTTCTATTACCTGGAAACATCCTTATAGTAATGCCGGTGCGTATTATCTGCGCTTTAACTAGGATTTTAAGATTAGTAAACGTACAAACTTTACTAATATCCTCTTAGCTATAACTTAGAGATCTTACTAACCGGCTTAGCCCGTATAGATAAATTTATATAGTATACATACCTAAGCGTTTAGAGCTTTAGTTGCATCCTTCCTTATTAATATTATACTTACTAACCTACGGACTTACTTTAAGTGCAACAATAATATAAATATATATCTTACCCCCTCCTTCTAATTAATATGGCCCGCGGTTAAGTATAGCTACTAGCTTAGAAGTATAAGCGGAAGGCCTTAGTACTAAAAGACCGAGGTACATATCCTTTATATTTAGTTACATCCCGCTAACTATCGATAGGAAAGCAGCCTTAAGGTATTAGGAAAAAAGGAATATGGTAGCTTTTTTGTTAAAGCGCACGTATCTAAAAGATACTATAACTTTAAAAAAGGAGCCTGTCTAAGGATAGGTAGATATCTCTATAATTAAAAGACTAAAAGTAGTAGTAAGAAGTTAAAGACCTAGTTAATTGCATTCCGGCTAAACCCTTTATAAAGCAATCGCTGTCACAGTGCTGCAATGAAGTAGACTGAATAACTACGTTGTGGTATGAAGAGGAGAAGAAGGTGAAAAGGGGGTATTATATACAAATAGTAGGGCCGGCCGCCAAGGTACTAGTGATAGGCCAGCCAACAGTAGAAAACAGTACGAGATAGTATAAAACAGTATGCATTAGGTTAGTGCCGTAATAGTACTCCTCTCCCCTAGATAGTTTAGTCCCTAAACCAAATAGATAACTCTAAAATAGGCAGTATTTGGGGTCGCCTATTTTTTACCGCAAAGATATCGGTTCCGCTTACCGCCCTTAACTGAGCTAATGGCGATTTTCCGTGCCGGGCATAGAAAATCCTAATTAGTTAGTTTAGTAAGTAAGGTCGGTAAAACTCTACACTACCACCTAAATTAATCCGTATAGCGTTTCTTGGCAAGGATCTAACTAATTAGACAACTTTAACCGCTAGTCAAAGTTCCATAACATCTCAACCACTATAATTTTTTTTAACACGGTGGTCGGCTATAACCTTAGCGTAACTTTTCCTTATCTCGTACCCAGTCTGGGGGTCCTAGCTTTTTAGGGTGTTACTTATAGAAGCGCTATATAGCCTATTCGCAACCCTTTAGGTCTTCTTCTAGCTGCTAGGTTATATCTTTATAATATTTCCATTTAATCTTATAAGTTAGGTCTTAGGGGTCTTCGTTATGTATATTAAGGATTTTCTTAAACTCCCATTTATCTTTTATATTACTATTATTATCTCTCTCTACTACTCGTCCTCGTATATTATGGCGCTCTACGGTATTAATATTTACTTAGCTAGGGATCTCTTTAGCAGCCTAGAGGCGGACCTTAGATATATAGAAGGATTTATTTACTTAGATATAGTCCGGGAGGTCTACTATAACTGCCCCTTAGTATACTATAAGTATGGGGTACGGGCCATCCCATTTATTGTCCCATTTCTTCTTAGGTCTATTTATCTTTATATTTTCTAAGCTAACTATAACTATATCGCCTTTGTAGAATAACGCGCTCTTATCCCTACGGGTATTAGTATTATCTTTATAGCGTTGCTATAAAATCTAGGCTAGGGCCTTAAGCTATATTAATATCCGCTTAAAGCGGTTAGCTATAGAGTCTACGCGGAAGAACTCCTTCTTTGCTTATACTAATAGTGTTAATAGGCAGGAGCCAGCAGGCTTAATTCCAAGGCGAGGGTTAAAGCCATAGTTTATAAAAAACGGGGAGATACCTATACTCTTGTTAATTTAGTTATTTATAGCAAACTTAGCAAGCGGCAGGTAGTTAACCTAGTTATCCTATATAAAGCTAACAAAAGCATAGAGGTATTTATTTACGGCAGCGTTAATAATTTTAGTTTAGCTGTCTATTTCTGGGTACCAGGCTAAGCTTAGTCTTAAGGTTATCTTAAGGCGTTTACTTAGTTATTACTAGAAGTTGCTAATAAATTATATACCGTAATTGGAGATAATCATGCTCAGTACACTATAGAGCTTATACACGTTATTAACAAAGCCGTTAACTAGCTCCTCTGTTAAGAGTCCTATTACTAGAATAAGGTATTATATTTTAGTTAGGCGGTCTATAATAATAAGGATATATTTATATACCTTACCGTGGCGTTAGTATATCGGCAGCGTTGTGATATAGTTAATCAAAATATCGGTCTATAGGTAAGTAGGTAGTTCTAGTAGCTTTAGAAAACTAGGCGGGGTAAAACGGGGGGTCTTAGTGCAAAAGTATAGGGCATAGTCTTTAATAAAGGTAGCCGTGAATTAGGAGATTCCTAGCCACTAGTATATTCGGTTTAAAAGGTTAAGGGTTTTAACCTAGCCAGAGTAACTAGCGGGGCCGCTACTATAAGAGTAATAGATAACTTCTAGGTAGAGGTCTAGGGCGTTAGGGATAAAGAGGCGTTAGCGGAAGTAGATCTGTCCGTCAATAATACTATATTCTAACTTATTGCAATAGAGTAATTTTCTAATTTTCTTTAGCTAACGGCGAGCTTTCTAATTACGTAGGGCCGCTACCATATCTCTTACGAGTTTGTTCTCCTAGTATCCTAACTAGATTAACTTATCTAGTAACTTTTCGGCTATTTTAGGGTCTAGAGTGGCTATAAACTCTATATCGTTAGAGTTATAGGACTTATATAGTAATTCTTCTAAGATTATAGGGTTAATTTTCTAGGGCGGTATAACAACTTGAGCTCGGTAGCGGAGGCGTTTATTATTAGCGTCCTTAGGCCTTATTCCTAGTAGCTGGCTTAGGGTATTAGGGAGCGTGGCTTTGCTACTAGGTCTATATATAATTATAAAGTTAAACTATAAAAGAAACTCTGCCTACTAGACTTAGTATTAATTTAGCTACTTAGTAGTTATAAACGTCTATAGGTTCTTATAGTTAGTAATAATTTTAAACGACTCCTTAGTCCCTTATAGCTCAGGACACTATTCCTTTAAAGCCTTAATAATAGCTAAGAGTTCTTTATCGTAAATCTCGTAGTTATACTCTAGCGTAGAGTACTTTACGGAGAAGAATGCAACCGGTCTTAATTTACCGTCATTATTATACTGGGAAAGGACTCCGTCAAAAGCCTAATTTAATACGTCTGTCTCTGCCACTATTTTCTTTATATAGTCATAGTATGCTAGTACTAGTACTAAGGTAAAGGCTCCCTTAAGGGCCTTAAATAATTTGGCTTATTCTAGTCCCTATAGCCATCTAATGTCCTTCTTTAGGAGTTTTATTATAGGTATAGCAACGGCAGAGTAGCCTTAGATAAATTATTGGTAGAAGTTCGCGAAGCTAAGAAATTATTATAGTTCTTTAATTAATGTTAGGTCCTTCTATTCCTATAAGGCCTATACCTTCTTAGGGTCCATAGTTATACTATTAGTTAAGATAATTAAGCCGAGGTATTTCGTTTTAGTAGAGTAGAACTTAGACTTATTAATATTAATCTAAAGTCTAGCATTACCAAGTTTTTGGATAACTTTATTTATATACTTAGCATACTTAGTGCGTGTTTTAAAAAAGACAAGGACGTTATTAAGGTAGGTAGTGTAGTAGTCGTTAAGGGCGTTATATAAGATATAATTAATATAGTTTTAGAACGTGGTGGGTGCGTTATAGAGGCTAAATAGTATAACTAGCATCTTATAGAGTCCGAACCGGGTAATAAATGCTATAAGCCACTTATAGCCCTCCGTAATCCGGATCCGGTTAAATATAGCAATTATATTAAGTTTAGTAAAGTACTTGGCACTATAAAGTGCGTTAAGTGTCTTATAGATTAGTAGCAGTGGGTACTAATTCTTAATAGTAACTGTATTTAGGCCTTAGTAGTTATAGTAGATTTGTATACTACCACCGGGCTTAGTAGCGAGGAGGAGTGGTACGGCAGCTGGTAAAGTTAATTCGCGGATAAAACCCTTATCTAGCATCTTATTAATCCACTTTTTTACACACCTAAGTTTAGCAGGTAAGAGTGGTCTATTTTTATAATACGGGGCCTAGTTTCTAGGGATAACCTTAATTTTATGGTCCTATGGTCGGTAAGGGGGCAGCTTATCTACGTTCTTAGGGAAAAAGTGCTTAATATGTTTACGGAACTCCTTTAGTAAGCGTTATAAAATGTCTTTACGGGTTAATCCTAGTTTGCCTTTTAGGAATTTTTTAATATTAGTATTAACTATCTTCTGGCGTAGAGACTTAGGCTTAGTTTTTAGGTTTGTCTTAAGGAAATTATAAAAATAAAGGGGTAGCGCTTTACGGGCTTCTTTTATTGTATAGTCGCCCTCTACTAGCTAGCGGAAAGATTTTTCTAATAGGTTTAGTACTTCTATTAGGCCTATAGGCAGCTCTTTAAGCAGCTATTAGTGTTCTTCTTATTTAACTAGTTCTACTAGCTCCGCTATATAGATCCTTATTACCTTTATACCTTTTTGTTTATAGAACTAAGTAAAATTAACGGCATAAGTATATCTAATGTCGTCTAGTTTGGGGCGTGTTTGGCTCTCTAGTGCTACGGCTAGGCTAGCGCAGCTCGGTTAACCCCAGGGGGCGGAAACGCGGCGGCGGCCCTATACGGTATGCGCGGGAGATAGATATAAGGTTGGGCGTTATAGGGGGGAGGTTTTAATTGCTCTAGTTTCGGTTTTAGCTATAACGCCTTTAGCTGTTATACGCGCGGTTATATATACATATAGCAAATAACTTAGAGTTGGGTATCTTATTAGCTGGCCTAGGTTAAGCGGGTATATATAGGGGACTTATAGTTCTAGCGGTGTTTATATTCTTAGGGGTAAGGCAGTGTTTCTTAGGGGTAGGGCAGTAATCTAGTCTTCCAGAATCTTTATTTTATTTACTATGTATATTAGCTTACTAGTATTAAGTACCTCTTCTACTATTAGCTAATAGTATCTAAGCGTTAGCTATGTAATACGTCCGTATAGTACTACTTAGTTATAATTAGGGATATGCCATAGGAGACAGTTATATGCGTAGTAATTAGAGTTAAACTTAAGCCCTAAAATGGGGAAGTTTATACTTAGGTTGTGCTTTTTAAGCTAGGGCATTCTAAGAATTACTAGTGTTGAGGGTAATAACTTTATAACGTAGAAAAGCATAAATTCTATATAGTGGCCGATTATTATTTTTGCTATAAAGTAATAGGTAATAAAGCTAGATTGGAGTCTATTGGCGAGGCGGAGTGGTTTTAGGACTAGGAGTTTTTTTATTATAATATTATGCTTCTTTATAAGCGAGTCTTCGTCTATAAACGCTGGTGCTATACTACTACTATTAATAAGGCTTACTGTTTTAATAAGAACTTCTAGGAGTAGGTTACGTAGTAAGGAGAGGTAAGTCTAAATAAGGATAGAATTTCTATTGTTATTTACTATTCTAAGATTAAATAGCAGCTAGCTTAGAATAAGGTTTAACTAATCTAGTAGCATAGATCTAATCCTTTTATCCTCCTCCCTATATGGTTCTAACCCTTAGAGGCGACTTAGTCTAAGGGTTGGCCTTTTAATAGCTGCGTTATAGGGCTTAGCTAGTGGCTATAGTCTTAGCTAGTATATCCTAACGTATTGGTCTCTAACGGTGTATATATACTAGGGGGTACTTCGCTAATAACATAGCCGGTCTCGCGGTTAGTAGTGACACGAAGTACTTATCCGTAGTTTGTATACGGGACTATTGGCTAGGGCTACGTTGGGGAAGGGAATCGTGGGGGTGGGTTTCTGTATCCGAACCTACGTCCTTATCTATAGTTACCGCCTTAATTACTATCCCCTTTATTAAAGAATCCGCCGCGGCTAGGGGGGGGTTAGCGCGGTAGTATTGGAAGGGGATTTGGGTTTTACTAGGGGTTATAAGTATCTTTCTAATAGCTAGGTTAACCACACGCCATACAGAGTCTATTATTTATATAATATCTTCAGACGTTATTGGGGAGGCTATTACTACCGCTGCTGAACTTAACGGCGTCTAGGTCTATTAGGTTATTCTATAATAATACGGGTTAATAGCCGCTAGCGGTACTTAGCTTAGCGGTATTTAACTTAGTATAGTAGGTATAGTTCTATAGGTTATAAGCGAACACATCCATCTACTTACTCTAGCCTTTATAGTTAGTATTACTAATCTTATAGCTAAGGGTAAGGGCCAGGTCCTTTATCTTAGAGGAAATATTCTTCTTAAGTAAATCCACTTTTTGTTCCTTAGTCTTATTTGCTTTAATTATTAACTTATTAAGCTCTACTTTTTAGGACTAGTAGTTACGCTTACCTTGGCTTAAGGTATCTAACTTATTTTTAGCCACTTAGGTTATATCCATGGTCTTATAGTATCCTCTTATATATATAAACATAGACTCTTAGTTAGAAAAGGTCTATTTGCTTAGGTTGTTTAGGTATATATATAGCGTATTAAGGCCATGTTTAATATAGTCATAAGCCTTATCCGTTAGCATGTCTAACATATAGAGGATTTCGTCTATTAGGGTCTTAAAGCACTTTATATCCCTCCAAAAAATGCCTTAGATTTTTATTTCCTATATTTTAAAATTTTCTTACTTTTTAATTAGTGATCCCTTACCATTAAATGGGGTTAGATCTTTTGCTTTACGCTTTTTTCTATAGGGCTTAGTTAAAAGAGGGGAGCTAGTAGTAGGGTTCTTGTCGGCAATAGTCTTGGTAAGTGTATTAATCTAAGAGCTTAGGTTTTATATAGTCTTGGTATATACGAGGGCTTACTGTTTGCATTATTTAATATATGGTTTAAGTGTCTTAAGGGAGTTAATTCTATATTAAGCTTTTTCAAGTTAGGACTTTATAGCTTAGCCTTCACTATAGACGGCTTAAAGGCCGCTCTTAATACTGGTTAAGAAGGCTGTATATATAGAGAGTTACTAAAAGGTTCCTACCACATTAAGGTCCTTTAGGTATTTAGGACCGTTCCTAATTACCTAGGCGATATTAGTATAGGAGGTGTCAAGGAGGCGAGCGAGCGCTTCGTGAGGGTTCATCAGCAGGACGTCGTCTATATTATAGTCGCCCATTCTAGGAGATCTGGGTAAGGCAATCGGAATCTATAAGGCTAACTATAATACTAAGATTTCTAAGACTATACTAAGGCTATGCTGAGACTATACTGAGATTGTCTAGGACTGTGGTATAGTATTATCGGTCACACCGGGTCGCGATTGTACTGGGAAAACGGAGATAGTAGATTGGGAAAAATAAAGATCGCGACGGGGTGCAATTAGAGATACTATAAACTGTTATAGTGCTGCAATAAAGTAGACTAAATAACTACGTTATGGTATAAAGAGGAGAAGAAGGTGGAAAGGGGGTATTGTATATAAATAGTAGGGCCGGCCGCCAAGGTACTAGGGGGGGGCCAGCTAACAGTAGGAAATAGTACGAGACAGTATGAAACAGTATGCGTCAGGTCAGTGCCGTAACAATCGCGAACGTCTCTTACAGATGCTACTATTAAAGGTATAATTGGCTAAGAAGTAGTAAGCATTATTAGCGACACGTAGATTAATCTAATTAATTATTAGAGGAAGGAAGGAACTTGGCCCAAAGAATACTTTAAAAAGTATAATAATATAAAATATCTACTTACGAGGAAGAAATTATCGTTATCTTCTCTTTACCGGAAACGATTAAAAGCTAGCTCTATTACGCCTAGCTCTACTATACCTAGCAATTAAAAGCCTAGGGAAGTTAAAAGTGCCCCCTACTAAAACGCGTATTATAAAACTCTACTTATAACCAAAGGTAGCCATATAGATAAATCCGACTTAGGTATTATAGATCTAAATAAGGCATTTTACTAAAAATTACTTAAGAAGGAGTAAGCGGTTCCTCATAATATATTATTTCGTAATAATCTCTTTAAATTAGCCTATTAGAAAATGCGAAATAGGAACAAGGCTAGAGTTATCTAAGATATTACTTAATTAATTATTTCTTCTACAGAAATCCTTGCTATATACAGCACCACCTCTCTTTAGTACTTAGTTAAAAGCGTTAATAAAGGCTAGAACAATTTAATCTTTATTACTTAGACTCGCCCGTAGCCCAATTATACTATAGGACTTAGGCAAGAAGCGTTTATAGATAATTGGCTTAGCAAGCTTTAGCCCTTTATTAGCGAGCTTACGGACAACTCCTTCTTTATAGCTATATACTATTAGTACCTCCCATTCTTAACGTACGAAGTTAAATATAGCGCTACAGCACTTAATATTACGGACTAGCAAAATGTCTATAGTATAACTCTTGCAGTAAGAGGTATTATTAAGCTCTTCCAACTTATAAAGCGCGAAAAAGAGCTCTACTAAGAAATTCTCGCCTTCTTAATCTTATATAATCACTAGACCGTAAGAATATATAGCTACTACCCCGTAATTAATGGGCCTAAGACTACCTTTTACCGCTACCTAATCCGCACGTTTAACTTTACAGAATTAGATAGAAAAGAAAAATAGATAGCGTATAAATTTACTAAGAATGTCTATAATATATAGATGCCGACTTACTTTAAAAAACTCTGCTTGGTTATTAATAAGTTGCCCCCTAATTTAGATTTTAAGGGTTCGCAGTAATTAGAGCTATAGTTTCTAGAGGGTTCTAGACTTTTATAGGAGTTAGAAAGTTATTATCTCTTAAAATATAATACTAATTCTATATCTCTACTTAGGGAATATAATAGTTAGTTAGATCTACAAGATAATACTCTAGATACTTTTATAACTAAAGGAACTAAGCGGGCCATATTTAAAAGGCTAAAGAAAAGGCCTGTTATAGAAGAGTGGCGCTAAGGAATAAACTTAAGGACGGCTATAGGACTAGTTAAATCGTCCTAGATATATCTAAGGACCCATAATAAGGCGTACTTAAGGTTATTAGTGCCCTCTCTTTCTTATCTTTATTAGTTTAGAGCAGCGCAGCGTTATACTTTAATAACTAGGCTTAGAGTATATTAATCCTAGTTAATAGTAAAACCTAGTAGGGGAAGGGTCCCTAAAAAATAGCTGCGTTTAGCGTACGTAGGCTAGGTGCTTCTAGTAAACGTATAGTTAAAGGTAAAAGTTAAAAGCACCTAAGGATAGAGGTAAAAGGCCTCTAAGTAAGCTAGATACTATATAAAATAAGGATATTTTAGGGGGTTTTTAGGCGCTTTCTTCTTTAAGCACTCTTGCTAGAAGAGAGGTTACTAAATAGCGTAATACTATAAGGGAGGGGATAGTGCTATTATAGTAGCGAAGAACTGTGGAGGTGGACTACTGGTATCTGTAGACACTATAACTTACTAAAATTTGGACGACTTCTATACTATTAGTAAGACTTAAAGTAAGGGCACGACCTAAAAAGTATAGGTAACTCCCTAACGCCGTAGTGGTACGCTTTATATACCCCCTAATAATTAAAGCAGAAATAGATAAGTTAAATTGAGACCCTAATGGGAAAAAACTATAGCGTTTATAGTTTCTAGAATCTAATAAATAGTCAAAGGCATTATTTCTAAAAGTTAATACTTAGTTAAGAGCTTAGTTTCTAAAAGCTATCGCCTAAATAAGCTTCTGCGGCGCTGCTAGTAGATTTAAATAGCAACTAATATAGGGATTAAATTAAAGCGTTAGAGTTCCGCGAAACTAGCTTCTACTAAGGCGTAGCCATTAGAAGTTTTCCTTTGCTTCTTAACTAGGATCCTTTTTTCTACTTAACTAAATTTAGTTAAGTGCTAGGTGTCTAATTATAGTACCTAAACCAGCCTTACTATTAGTAACGTGTTCTTTTTAAGAGCTTTAAATATATCTAAGAATGGGTATCTTAATTACACTCGTGACTTTTTATCCCTCAGCCGTATAGCGCTAAGCCTTTACTGCCTTATAGCACGGCGTGATTCGCTTTATCCCTAGAATATAATCTTATCCCTCCCTATTTTAACTACGGCTCGCGTTTAGATTTAATAGTGGGGCCTTATATTAAGACTTTAACAAGAGCAGAAATGTGGTGGTGCGGCGGTGCTTTAGTTTGAGTTACATTTTCTCACTTCTTTATCCGCTAAAAAATGGTGGATTATATATATATGTATGTATATTCTATTATAGCTATATACTATTTAGGGTATAGGCCGTTACGGAGCGCTAAAACGCCTCTTAACGTATATATATATATATATATATATTCTATTATAGCTATATACTATCTAGGGTATAGGCCGTTATAGAGCGCTAACTAAATACTTCCTACTATTAATATGCTTACTCTAGTTTAGAAGCTAACTATAAGAACTATATATCTATTACCTAACACTATACTTAACTAAGGAAAAAATAAAGGAAAGTAATGTGTTACTATAAAGAAAGTCGGAGTTTAGAGGCGAGCCTAAGTAGGTAGTTTTTGACGCCTTATGTCCGTAGGGTTATTTTAGCGTTATACGCTTTTTAATCGGCGATGTACTAATAGAGGCACGTATAGAGGAGGCTCGCGGTATATTTAGTTAGATAATTAAAAGAATTCTTAAAAGTCTTTACTTATTAATGTCGGTTTTTATACTCTTTATATTTTGTACACTTAAGTATAAACGTCCGGTCTCCTTTATAAATTTAATTATAGTTTTAACTACGTTAATATCTGGCTTCTAGCGCTTAATTAGGCCGTTAATATTCCTGCCTTCTTTTTGTCTACGTAAGTAGCCTCCTAATGTATATAATAGATCCCTAAATTGATCTTTATATTACTCTCTTAGTTTAATCCTCTGCTATACCCACCTCCTATAAGAGAAGAGGAAGTGCTATACTAATTCTATAAGCCCGTAGTTGTATAACACCGTCTTTAATATATTAATTTTGTGGAGATATTCTTTTAGAAATGACTTACTGGTCCATAGCTATATAAGAATAGTAGCTTCTAAGCTAATTAGCTGCTAGTATAATCCTACAGCCTTTCTAAGGTAGAGTGCTATATTAATCTTCCTTATAAACTTACCTGTATTAGATCTTCCTAATAAAAGCAGTCCTATTGTTATTTTGGCTCTTTTTAAGGCTTGCGTCACAAGGTACTATAAAAGGCCGTCTCCCCACAGTGGCCCCCCGCCCCCCAGTCCCATCACCACCCCAGTAAGCTTATTAGCCTTCTTATTTCCTATAAATCCTAAGTGGCCTAAAATCTAGTATAGCGTAACATTGTTTAGCTAAAGCTTCTTTAAGATCTTTGTAACTACTTCTTAGTAGGCTCTAGCCTTCTAGCTCTATATTAATAGTAACGCTAATTACAAGTTAGAGAATATTCTTATATTAGACGCAGGTATTGGAAAACCTACTTAGTTAATAGCCGTATACGTAATCCTATAGCTAGTTAGCTGCTTCGCTAATTACTAGAAGCTTTATAAGGTAAGCGTCGGCCTAATTAAAGCTTACCACCATTTTTAAAAGCGTTGCTTTAGATAGTGTAGTATACACGCTAACTCCTACCCTACTATTACGCACTGATATATTAACGTATATGTTAATCTGCCCTAGCTTATAGTCTTTAATAATAGCTTAAGTATGCTCTTCGTCCTTATATATTACTATATTAGGCTTAGCTACCTACGGTAGGTATATATACGGTTTAACCTCTAGCACCCTATTTACCTAGACATCCTTATATATCTCTACTGTCCTCTAGAGTAGCGACTGGTGCCGTCTATAGAGCCTTTGTCTTTAAATTATCTAATAAGGATATAATTTGCCTAGTTTATAGATTAACATCCAGAACGCGACGGCCTAGTTACATAGCCTTTACTTAAAAGGGAGTAAGCCGGCTTCTACCTCCGCTATTAGCAGAGCGATAGTACGAAACCCCCTAATAATAGCTTATACCGTAATCCTCTGCGCTTACTAGAGGAGCTATATTAACTCTTATATTATAAGCGGGTACTATATTGGCAACGCGTAGTTTGCTACTAGTAGGACCGAGCTAAACGCCTTTTAACGTATATATATATATATACTAGCGTCTATATATTACTTAGCAGCACCTACCTCAGCAACGCATAATGCTAAGACCTCCTACAATATTCGCGAATATCAAACGCAGTCACTACGTAGCTAATTCGCTTTCAATATCGTTAAACTTATTAATATTTATTATATATTTATTATCTATTTGTTTAAGAATTATTTTATAACGCTATTACCGCTTATAACCAACTGGGAGATTTGTACGCGTGCATAATCCTAATAAGCAAACCTACCTGGACGACCTACCTTAACTATACCATCGTCTATAACCGCTACACCCTCCTTTATTAGTCCTATAATGCCGTCCAAGGCTAATATACGCACCGCTGCCATAGAAGAGCGCGAAATTGCTAAAGAGTAAAGGGAACAAGCCCGAGATAAAAGGGAGATCTAGAAGTATAAGGAAGAGCGCGAAGCCCGCCTAGCGGAGGAGGCTTACCAGCATAAATACCACCTGGCTTAAATAGCTTAATTATAGTTAGGCTTAGCCACTTCGGCCTTATAGGCCACTATAACAGCTACTATAGCTAATGTCCTTGGTGAGCCTCTCCCTCCTAGCATAAAGTTGCTTAAACTCCGCCTTCTTAGCGTTATAAAAAGGGATTACCTAGACATTTTTAAGGGTACCTTTGATCTAGTAAACCTCGCCCGTCTTTAAGTCTATACCGCTTAAATTAAGATCGCCGATAAGACACGGATTAAGAATGGTACTTTAGTTATAAGGAAGGCAAAGGTAGATAGGAAGCTATTTATAGATAAAGGTGTCTAGTTTAAAGGTTTTACTAACTACGTGGTTATTACTGGCACTCTCTATATATGCCCGCTAGACCTTATCGCTAGTATACTTCTTTAGATAAACATAATTTGTACCTTATTAACCTAGTATATCTAAGTAGATTATATACTTGATTTAGCACTTAACTATTATACCTTTGTAATAACCAATGGCTAACTAAAGCCCGCTAATTGGCAAATGCCAGCCTAGTATACAGCGCCATACCTTATAATATCTAGTGCTATCGGCTTTGCTGCCTTAAAGAGACCTAGGTTGGATACCTCCTATACCTCTAATACCTGCCGTAGGTTTAATAGCAGAGGCTGCGATAATATAGCTTATAAATACCCGCATAAGTGCTTAAAGTGTGGTAAAGATTATACTATATTATTTAAAGCTTACGCCTAGGAATAGTAAGGCGAACCTTATAAAGTAGGGTCTAGCCTAATAATAACACTAACTTTAATTATATGCCTAGGACCTAGGCCTAATACGTTACTATTATTCCCTACCTTTATAGAGGCGAAAGCTTTCTACCACTCTCTATCGCCCCTAAGGATCTTAGCGTGGCACTCCTTTCTATCTAACTACCCAGGTAATTTACTAGCCATCTTAGTAGGCATCCTAACCTATAGCTGCGAGATAGGAGCCGAGTCTATCTCTACCCTAAGATCTTGTAGGAACCACAACTCCTCTTAGAATAACGCCAACCTTATCTCTAAGAAGATAATATTAGACCTTAAAAAAGGACATATTAGAATCGCGATAGGGCCTATTATAGTCTTACCTCTTAGCCTAGTGCCAAAATTAGATAGAAGATACCGCCAAATTTACAATCTCTCCTTTCTACTAATATCTTTAGTTAATAACGCAATCCTAGAAGAATATGGAGCACTAGTATATACTATAGTTACCGCTATTTAAGCCCATGTTATTTCTGTAGGTTATAGATATCTGCTACTTAAAAGAGATATTAAAGATGCGTTCTATATAGTCCCCCTATCTTATAGGGTAAGAATATTAATAGGCTTCTCCTAGGAAGGTGTTACCTACTAGGAATACTGCCTATCCTTTAGTCTTTAAACTGCGCTGCTTATATTTAACCTCTTCGCGGAAGGCCTGCACTAGATACTCTATTTATAACTACCTTACGAGGTAAAACACTACCTAGATAACTTTATTTTTATTCTTACTAACCTAAATAACTTAGCGGCTGTTACCTAGACTTATATCTCTGTTACTAACTCTCTAGGTATTCCTTAAAATAGCTTTAAAGATATAGTAGGAACTATTATTAAAGTTCTAGAATATACTATTAACACCATATAAATGTAAACGCAATTATCACCATAGAAACAATTATATGCTA
This sequence comes from Cenococcum geophilum 1.58, assembly GCF_001692895.1. Classification (NCBI taxonomy): domain Eukaryota; kingdom Fungi; phylum Ascomycota; class Dothideomycetes; order Gloniales; family Gloniaceae; genus Cenococcum; species Cenococcum geophilum. Next base: position 1,099,475 of record NW_027137597.1, read on the forward strand.
TTAAGAAAGTCACTACCGCACTCTAATACGGCTTATTATCATTCCTTTAAGCCTAGTAGCTTGCGGGCTACCTCGTATAATACGCCTATATAATTAAACTCGGTTAATCTTACTCTAGATCTCTTTAGATCTTTATTACTACTTAGCCAAAGACTCTAGTAAATAAGTATAAACCTAGGCGATTTAGCACTAAGTTGCGAAGTGACTTATATGTCTGGCTTAACCTACTTACTACAAGTGATGGGGTATTGTTCTTTAATAACGTTAAGCGTGCCTATATTTATCTCTTTACTAACACCTTTACCCAGTTTAGGTTTAGCGGCTTTTACTTTTTTAAAGAACTTAAATATAAGGATAACTAGCAGTAGTATATAGCTAACTTCCCTTAATCTTAGGCGTTTAGTATATTACCTAAGCCTAGTTAATAAGTAGACCATATTAATCCGAAAGAGATATATGCTATTGCTTACGCATTTAATCTATAGTCTACCAACTAGCAGCATAGCGCGCTATCTATTTATACTAATAGCATAGTGGTTTACCAGGGCATTAAGAAAACCGTTATTTATGGCGTAGTAAACAAATTACTCCGTAAGATTATGCTGGCTGCTATAGCTTACGATATTATAATATCCGTAAAGTAGATCCTAGGTAATTTAAATGGCTTAGCTAATATACTATCTTAATTCTAGGCCGCGGCTATCTATCAGTTCTGCCTACACTGGGCCCTTAATTTATTACTACTAAAGCTAATAAGTTTTTAATAGGTGCCGTAAACCCAACGGACTACTTATAACCGCCTATAAACTTTAAAGATAATATTAACGCGCTATTCGACCTCTATACGCTCCTTCTCTAAAACGGCCTTACGCCAGTAACCTATAGAAACTATTCCTTAGCAGTTAATAGCTGGGAGTTATACTGCGCACTTAAAGGAGTCTCCCCCTACCTGGCTAAGCCGCGTAAACTAGGCGAATGGATTGCCCGCCGCGCGTTTAGTACCTCCTAGCTATAAATAGGTAGGCTTAAGGCCGAAACCTTATAAGCCTACATCTCCGTAATTCGCTCGCGCCACGTGGATTACGGCATCTTAATTATAGCATTTAAAGATCCTATAGTACACCAATTACTTACTAGAGTAGCCGCTATATCTCCCTTAGTAAAAAAGGACAAGTAACCTATTACTAGGGATATTTTAGCCCAGGTAGTAACACACGGCCTATTGCTACCAGATATTAATACTAATGCCGCATTTACCCTCGCATTTGCTAGATTTTTACGGATGGGCGAGATTACGTATATTACGGCGAAGCTTAAAAACCGAACGACCTTCCTAGCAAAAAAGGCCACTTAATATGATATCACCTTTACGCCTAGTAGGATAACATTCCGCCTTAAATAAAGTAAAGCCGATAAGCAACACTAGGGCGTTAACGTCGCTATTACGGTAGTAGGCGGCCTATTATACCTAGTCGCTATTATAATAAAGCTGTTTAATAGGGACCCTTAACCCCTTAACTCTCCCTTATTTAGTTTTAATGGTAAACCCTTTACCTCTTTAGGGGTTCGCAAGATCCTTTCCTCCTATCTAGTAGCTGCTGGGATTAACCTAAGTAGTTACTTAAACCACTCCTTCCGCCAGGGCGCTACCCAGTTCGCTAAAGATTTAGGGTATTTATATTAGCAAATTCAGCAGCTAGGTTAGTAGTTATTAGAAGCCTTTCACCTATATATTAGGACTAAAACCACTAATCTCTATTGCCTTAACTCTTACTTCTAGCGTAGTATACCGCTCTTAGCGTAAGGATTATTAGGTAGTAGGTTAAAATATTAAGAGGGCCGCTAAGGCACTAGTGGTAAGCAAGCTAATAGCGATTTTCTATACCGGGCATAGAAAATCCTAATTAGTTAGCTTATAACTTAGGGTTAGCAAAATATAGCAGAATACAACAATATAGCAGAACTTGGCAAAATGCGATAATATGGCAGAATTTGGCAGAATGCGACAAGGTGGCAGAATTTAGCAGAATATGGCAGAATGCGGTAATGTCTTATTAGGCGTAGGAGCTTCGCTTAGGGATATCTAGCCGCTTTAGGGCAAATCCTTAGTAGATTTAAGTGCTAGGAACTAGCAAAACTGCTAAAAACTAGCCCTAGAGCGACCTTATAGCCCTACGCCTCCTAATTATATAAAAATTAAATATCCCCTTACGTGACTGCGATAGATAGATACTAGCGTCTATATATTACTTGGCAGTACCTACCTTAGTAACGCACAATGCTAAGACCTCCTATAATATTCGCGAATATTAAACGCAGTTACTACGTAGTTAATTTACTTTCCCTACCCGCTATCCCTTATACTTAGTATGCATTATATATAGATAGCGCTTTAAGGCAATTCTTTAGTAGGTGCTAGGAACTAGCAAAACCACTAAGAGCCAGCCTTAATGCGACCACTATAGTTAGATAGTCTTACAGCTATAGGCTTGCGGTCAGGGACATCTGGCCGCTTTAGGGCAAATCCTTAGCAGATTTAAGTGCTAGAAACTAGCAAAACTGCTAAGAACTAGCCCTAAAGCGACCTTATAGCCCTACGCCTCCCAATTATATAAAAATTAAATATCCCCTTACGTGACTGCGATAGATAGATATATATTCTATTATAGCTATATACTATTTAGGGTATAGGCCATTATAGAGCGCTAACTAAATACTTCCTACTATTAATATGCTTGCTCTAGTTTAGAAGCTAACCATAAGAACTATATATATCTATTACTTAATACTATATTTAACTAAGGAAATAAAGGAAAGTAATGTATTACTATTAGAGAAGAGTTAGAGTTTAGAGGTAAGCCTAAGTAAGTAGTTTTCGACGCCTTATGTTTATAGGGCTATTCTAGCGTTATACGCTTCTTAATTAGCGACGCACTAGTAGAGGTACGTGTAGAGGAGGCTTGCGGTATATTTGGTTAAATGCTTTAAGAAGGAATTCTTAAGAGTCTTTGCTTATTAATACCGGCTTTTATACTCTATATATCTTATACGCTTAGGTATAAACGTCCGGTCTTCTTTATAAATTCTATTATAGCTTTAACTACGCTAATGCCTAGCTTCCAGCGCTTAATTAGGCTATTAATATTCCTACCTCCTTTTTGTTTACGTAAGTAGCCTCTTAATGCATATAATAGATCCCTAAATCGATTTCTATACTACTCTCTTAGTTTACTCCTTTACTATACCCACTTCCTATAAAAGAAGAGGAAGTGCTATATTAATTCTATAAGCCTATAGTTATATAACGCCGTCTTTAATATATTAATTTTGTGGAGGTATTCCTTTAGAAATAACTTACTGGTTTATAGCTATATAAGGATAATAGCTTTAAAGCTAATTAGCTGCTAGTATAATACTATAGCCTTTCTAAGGTAGAGTGCTACGTCAATCTTCCTTATAAACTTGCCCGTATTAGATTTTCCCAATAAAAGCAGTCCTATTATTATCTTAGCTTTTTTTAACGCTTGCGTTATAAGGTACTATAGAAGGCCGTCTTTCTATAGTAGCTCCTCGCTCTCTAGTCTTATTGCTACTTTAGTAAGCTTATTAGCCTTTTTATTTCCTATAAATCCTAAGTGGCCTAGAATCTAGTATAGCGTAATATTATTTAGCTAAAGCTTCTTTAAGATCTCTGTAACTATTTTTTTAGCAGGCTCTAGCCCTCTAGCTCTATACTAATAGTAACGCTAATTGCGAGTTAGAGAATATTCTTATACTAAAGGTAGGTATTAGAAAACCTGCTTAGTTAACAGCCGTACACATAGGGTTCTATAGCTAGTTAGCTGCCTTGCTAATTGCTAAAAGCTTTATAAGGTAGGCGTCGGCCTAATTAGAGCTTGCTACCGTTTTTAAAAGCGTTACTTTAAATGGCTTAGTATATACGCCGATTCCTGCCCTACTATTACGCACCAATATATTAACGTATATGTTAACCTGTCCTAGCTTATAATATTTAATAATAGCTTAAGTATATTCTTCGTCCTTATATATTACTACGTTAGGTTTAGCCACCTACGGTAGGTAAGTATATAGTTTAACCTCTAGCACCCTATTTACCTAGATATCCTTATATATCTCTACTATCCTCTAGAGTAGCAACCTATGCCGTTTATAGAGCCTCTATCTTCAAATCATCTAATATAGGTATAATTTGCCTAGTTTATAGATTGACACCTAAAACGCGATGGCCTAGTTATATAGCCTTTATTTAAGGGGAAGCAAGCTAGCCTCTACCTCTATTATTAGTAGAGTGACGGTGCGGAACCCCCTAATAATAGCTTATACTGTAATCCTCTACGCCTACTAGAGGAGCTATATTAGCTCTTATATCGCAAGCGGGTACTATATTAGCAACGTGTAGTCTACTACTAGTAGTACTAAGCTCTTAGCTAGTTATTTAATGCTCTTAGGCTATAGTCCCTTTAATCTACGCAACGCTAGCGCTACCTTAGTGGCTTTACCTGCCTTATTTACTAGGTATGCCTTAAACCTTAGCTCCTTATTAAGAATTACCCTAAGGATTTTAACTTCCTATATTGGGGGGATTCCTTTTCCTTTAAATTGGAGCGGCGTGGTGGCATCCCTACCCGCTTCTTTATATCTAGTAAGGTAAATAAATAACGTTTTCTTTGCTTTAAATTAAGCTCTACTAGTCCTCTCCTATTTCTCAAGTATTGGTATAATCTCACCCTAAATAATCTACGTGTTTTTCTCTGCCGTAGGGCCTATAACCTAACACCTCTTAATAAGGGTATGGCCAGTGCGGGTTAACTACCCTCCCTACTAGCTCCTATAAGATATACGGAATAAGAACCTTAAAATACTATAGTACTATACCACTTAGTACTTAACTTAGGGCGATTATAAGGGACTGGAAATAATCTGCGCTCTATTAGCAGTATAACTCTAGTAAAAATAAGTAGGCATTACTACCTAAGAGCTGTTTGTTAAGAGAGATCGCTTAACTACGCGCATATATATATACACCCACTAATAATATAATAGAGTATAGGTCCTTAGTAGGGCGTAGTAAGCAGCGTTAGAGAAAAGGCAGCTAAGAGCACTCTACCTATAACTTACTATGCGTTTCCTTTATACTGGCTAGCATCCTCTCCACTATAATAAGGTTGTTATAGCGTTAGGCTCTATAATAAGTTATAGATACGTACCGTAATCCGTAAAATTATATATTTAACGGCGAATTCCTTAGCTATAGCGGCTATATTCTAGCTAGTAATAGTTTTAAGACAAGTAGAGGTAATATATACTTCGTAAGTTTAGGTACTATAAGTAGTTAAGCTAGCTTCTACTATATTGCGTTAAGGTTAACTTTTAGTGCCTATAATAGCTATAGATGGCAATGCTAGTAATTAATGCTTAAGCGCCTAGCGTTTAACTAACCCGCAAGAGAATAAGGACCGAATCTTAAGCAATAAAGATCCTTTACTTAAAGGCTCGTGTATATAGATTCTCCGTAATTAAGCCTTTACATAGTAGTAGAATAATAATAAGTCCCGCATTTTATGGATATATAGTAATCTAGGCAAGGGTAAGATAATAATAATAATAGCTCTTATCGACAAGATATTATAACGGCTTTAGTTAAGCCCCGGATTAGGGGTCTTATTATACTTCTTTTACCAAAACACAATCTAGGATCTAAGCAGCGCTGCTATAATTATCTAAGGGCTTATCTACCTTCTAGCCATACAAAACCTGGAGTTAACTAGCTATCTATAGAAAAAGTATAACAAAGCCAGTAGTCGCTTATTTAATAGTGTTAATACACTTTACGGCCTTTAGAAAACGCTCTTAAAGATAATATAGGATCTAAGTCTTCTAAGAGTCTACTTAATAGTTAATACTCTTAATAAGTACGATTCCTAATCGCTTAAGACCTTTCTGAAACTACTTAGCTAGTCCGGGCTATTAAGCAAAGTTAAGTAGATAGTAACTAGCCGTAATGAGATAAAAATTATTAAATATCTCTAATGTAGCCACCTTGGCTATAATATAAGCCTAGAGTTAAACTTATCCCAAGTTTTAGAAGCAGTTACTTTATTTATTAATTATAAGGTTAATAATTTAACTGCCTAAAAGAAGTATAGAAGTGAGCTCTAGAGTTCTATAAAGGAGTATCTTACTAAGTATATAGATAGAACCTTTCTATAGGTAGCTTTGGTTTGTAAAAAACTTAAAAAAAGTAATACTATAAAGAACCTAAAATGTTTATATAAAGTTCCTAGTAGGACTAGAGCCTCTCTACTAGCGAATATTAGAGTAGATTTAGTATAGTAGAGATCCGGAAGAAGTAGAAGTCTACCTATATACTCTTCGCACAATTACGCTCTCCTATTATCCTCTGCACCTTTACGAAATAAAAGTCATTACTAGCCTTTTAAAAGATCTTAGTAACGACTTATAAGCTTTATAAGATCTAGTTAGCTCTTATAGTTCCTTCTTAACGCTTCGTAAGTAAACAGTCTACTTTGTCTATTAGTTAGTAAAGGACTATTTCTATACCAGTAATAGCTTAAACGTCTTTCTATTAGGGCAGACTAAGGCGTATAGCCTACTAGCTAATTAATTACTGTAGCTTATATTAGACTCTCTAAAAAGAGATATTTATAATCTATAAAGGCCAGGCACCCTTATATAAGAGGTAGATAATAATATAGTAAGCCGTTATATTCCTATATACGTTTAGTATATATATTACTACTAGGTACACTATCTAAAAGAAAGTAAAGCTCCCCTTAAAGACAATAAATAGGTTTATATATTCCTTTAAGAGCACTTTCTATATTAGCTTAAATGTAAGAGGCTACTCTAACCGGAACGTATAATTATTTAATTAATAGTATAGAATAAAAGTTATAGGTAAGTAGAAGATAAGTTAAGGTAGAACGATCCTTATAAATAAAGGATAAATGCTTTTTAACCTCTTCTATTTAGAGACTAATTGCTAGTTCTTCTCTAGAGGGGAACTAGCTTCCTATATATTCCTTCTAAGACGCTAATAAAACCTTTTGCCCCTAACCTGTCTAACTGTGTCTTCTAGAATATAGATAGGATATAGATAAAACCTCCTACCGTCTTATCGGATATGTACCTCCTAGGGGGTTCTGTTATAATTACCTCCTCTTTTAGGGTCTTAGTCCTTTAAGACTTTGCCTCTACTAAGCCTTTATAGAGTTCTAGCTAAAACCACTAGGGAAACCCTTAGTAGAAAGGTACTTTATAATGCGGCTTATTGCTAGCTCTTTACTAGTGCGGATCTTTACTTTATCTTTTATTTCTCTGCTTTTCTCCTACCCTAGCTCCTTATAGTGCTTTTATAATAGGATTTTAATAATAGTAATAAAAATTTAGTGGGATTTACCTCTTTAATTTTAGGAATTTGTTATAAATAGATCTAGAGGTTATTTAGTACGACGCGTTAACTAACCACTATCTCTATTTACCTAAAATAGGTTTTAATAATAACGTCTTTTATTTTAATTTCTTTTTATTTATAAGTTGTCGTCTTTTACTTGTCCTTTTATTAATAACACTATTTATCTTGTTCTTAAATAGGCTATTTTTATTATATTTCGCCTTTTAGCTTCTATATCTCCAGCCGCACTTCTATTACTGCCTCGTTATCTTTTCTTAACGCGTTTATAAGTAATAGGATTCCTACCTTATTTTTTATAATAATGCTAACTTCTTAGAGTATTCTCTTATAATGGCTTGTGGTCCTTCTACGCGTCCCTAAACTAGCGGCAGTATCATTCCTCTTCCGGTAACGCCCTAGATAGCGTTTATTACTCTTATAGCAGTTTCCCTAAAATGCTATTATTATTACGTTTATGCTTTTACGTAGGATCCTTCCTACGTCTATAAGATGCCTTACTTCGGCGAAAATAAATCTAAGTACTCCTATTGCCGTAGTAGGAGAAAGACCTACGTCCTAGTATTTCCTATTCCGTCTTATTCTAGATTTTACTAATTATACTAGATCCCCGCTATCTATACGTATAAGACTTATAGGCTCTAACGCGCTATTTAAGATTTCCGCTAATATTCTAATAGTAATAGGTGGGGATAGAAAGTGCAGACTCTTTAATTTAATAAGGGTTTCCACTGCTATGGAGACGCAATAATTTCGGATATATAGTGTCTAGGAGCGTATATACAAACAGCTTATCCTTATTAATAATAACATTTATACTCTTACGTGGGCTACTTTAGCTAGGTAAGTTTCTCTAGTAACTCGCTTAAAAACTATACTAACTTCTTTAGCTAACGTCTTTCTAATCCCTGCTTAGACGCCGATTTGGAACCTAGGGATACTAAGGATAGTAATAAAGGTTAAGATAAACGTTCTTTTCGCTAGTCTCTTGCCCGTGCTAGTCCTTTTAGTACCCGTTATTCTAAAAAGAATATTAATAGAAGTACTAATACTTCTAGGGATAGAGGAGCCGATAATACTATTAATAATAACATTAAGATAAAAGAAAAGGCTCCTATTACTACTGCTAGTATTTAAGTTATTACCTAGCTCTTTCCTTTTTATTATAGAATAGCTTTATATAGTGCTTCTTAGGTGCCTCTAGGATGCCCTATTATTAGGAATTAACTTTATACTTTAGGGATGCCTTTATTTTAAGCTTCGGTGATAATTCTTATAAAGGTAGTATACTACTATAATCCCTATATATAATAAACGGGTAGTATTCCTATAGGTGCTTTATAATTTTTAAATTTTTTTAATTCTTTATAGGCTGTCCTTTTGCTCCTCTTTGTATTATTAACTCTACTGCGTATCTTTGGTGCCAGACTAGATACTCTTCTTTTATCCCTAGGGGGTCCTTCTAAATCCCTAAGGCCTTTTCTTATATTGCTACTACTTATTCTTAAACAGCGTCTTCTTTAAATAGTATCCCTAGTAGTTCTTCTATAGATTTTATAGGCTTCCCCTTATAGGGTTCTAGGATCCCTATTATAATAGTAAAACGTTTTTATTTTTAATGCCTGTGCTTAACCTTATAGTTTTAATTTATAGGGTCTTCCCTATTATCTTATCTATGGTATATCTGGAATCGTTGCCGAATCTTTACCTTTAGTCCTTAGGAAGGTTTTAATTACCGTATTGTATCCCGGCTAAAGGTGCTTCTTAAGTTCCTAACTATTATACGCCTAAAAGTATCCTTTTTAGTAAACTAAAAATTTGCGCTTTTTCTAGCGTTATCTTTAGTCTAAAATATCTTCTATATTCCATTCTAGTTCCCTATTAATTTTGCTAGGTAGTAGCAGTTCCGCACTATCTCTTCTCCAATATAGCTTTAGTAAGGAAACATAAAATATAGGATATATTAGGTATAATTTCGGCAATTCTAATTTATAGGCTTGATTTCCTTTAGTTTTCCTAACTATTTTAAAGGGTCCGAGCTACTAGTAATCCAGCTTCTTTTTAATACGTTTTATTTAAATAATTTTTATAAATAGTAAGACTTCGTCTCCTATCTTAAATTCTTTTAGTATATATTTTTTATTATAGTACCTTTTTTATATAGCCTGGGCGTCTAGTAAGTGCTTTTTAAGTTCTTCTCTGCGAATTCTTATTTACTTAATTCTCTTAGACGCTACTAGTGCCTCCCTTTTAGGAATAATATCCTTAACGTTTTAGGGGTTATTTGCTTTTACCCCAAACAATACTTTATAAGGGGTTATTTTTGTACTGCTATAGATACTTTATATTATATATATATTACGCTAAAGCTAACTATAATGTCTAATTATCCTGTTAATAATTAATATAGCAGCGGAGGTAGTGTTCTAATAACGTATTTAGACGCTCCGTTAGCCTATTTATTTACGGGTAAAAGGCGGTGCTTATTCTTTACTATATTTTTAATCAGAAATAGGCCTCCCCTTTGCTCCTCCGTCCGTCGCCTCCCCTTTGCTCCTCCGTCCGTCGCCTCCCCTTTGCTCCTCCGTCCGTCGCCTCCCCTTTGCTCCTCCGTCGCCTCCCTTTGCTCCTCCGTCCAGTCGCCTCGCCCTTTGCTCCTCCGTCCGTCGCCTCCCTTTGCTCCTCCGTCCGTCGCCTCCCCTTTGTCTCCTCCGTCCGTCGTCGCAAGGGCGCCGCCGGTTGTATACCCCCTAAAGGACACGTCACCACGACGCTAGCCACCACAACCAACGATTCCACTACAACCGGTCTGCCAACAGAGCAGACGACCTCCACTACAACCAGTCTGCCGCAGGGCAGACGACCTTCCACTACAACCAGTCTGCCGCAGGGCAGACGACCTCCTCTACAACCCCGTCTGCCGCAGGGCAGACGGACCTCCCTCTACAACCCGTCTGCGGCAGGGCAGCCGACCTCCACTACAACCAGTCTGCCGCAGGGCAGACGACCTCCTCTACAACCCGTCTGCCGCAGGGCAGACGACCTCCTCTACAACCCGTCTGCCGCAGGGCAGACCGACCTCCACTACAACCCGTCTGCCTGCAGGGCAGACGACCTCCACTACACCCGTCTGCTGCATGGCAGGCGACCTCCACTACAACCCGTCTGCTGCAGGGGCAGACGACCTCCTCTCCAACCCGTCTGCTGCAGGGCAGACGACCTCCTCTACAACCCGTCTGCTGCAGGGCAGACGACCTCCTCTACAACCCGTCTGCCGCAGGGCAGACGACCTCCTCAACCAGTCTGCTGCAGGGCAGACGACCTCCTCTATAACCAGTCTGCTGCAGAGCAGACGACCTCTACTGCAACCGGTCCACGGCTGTCGCGCTATAGGTAATTAAACTATAGAGGACCGCAGGCGTACCGCAGGCGCACCGCAGGCGTACCGCAGACGATGCACTGCTAGGGTAGCTATAGTAGGGGATAGGGGAAGGGGGCCGGCCCGTGTTACTTTAGCACGTTAAATATAAGGTNTATAGGCGAATTGGTGTTTATACCCTATACAAGACAACCTCATGAAAATTTTCCTATGGGAGTGGGTTTACGTAACGAGGTTCGCCCTTATAAAATACCCGTTTTCTAGAGCGTAAATCTAGGATTAGTAGGTTACTTTTGGGGAGAGTACCTACTAATTACTAATTCCCTACCCATTTCTTTAGCAAGGAGAAGGAATAGGGTATAGAATTAAACAGTCGTATGGGGGTAATTGGTAGCTACTTTNAAGCTAGTAAGCTATATGGTTTCTCTTATTCTTATATNNAAAACTACGTTAAAAATCTACCTTTTAGAGCGCTTTTTCTACTCTAGGAACNGNAGAATACGGCAGAAANAGATAAAAGAGCCAGGATTTTNGTGTGATTTTCTTAGTGTAAACTGGACNATAGTAAGCAAAATATNAGGACAAAACACNAATAGGCTAGGACTCCCCTAGTATTTAAAAACGGGCCGGAGTGTCCACTTAGCTACTAGTACATGTTAAGCTGCCTAGGAAGGATTCATGTATATAGAACTATAGCACCATAGCCTAGAGGCTGCATGCGCAGTATTGTACGTAGTATAATACAATGGATATAAAAAAAAAAAAAAAAAAATAATCAGAAATAGAATAAAGACTAAAATACGCTGTTAAATATGGTACCTCTATTAGATATAATTCCCCTTAGTGTGCTAAATAAGAGCTACTGTTTTAAAAATAGGTTTGCCAGCTCTGCTGCTATAATTATTATTATAACAGTAAAGTACCGTAAGAACTTTATATATCTGTCGACGATTACTAAAATAGCATTAGCAACCTCTTCCATTCTTATTTTAGTAGGGGGTAAGCCTATTATAAAATCTATTATTAATTTTAATATAGGTCCCTGTGGAATAGGAAGCACTAATAACTTACTATATAGGTAATGTCTAGATATCTATACCCTTTAGTATATATTATATCTCAATATATAGTCCTTAACCTCTTTAAATATTCTATTCTAAAAGTATTTCCTTTAAACGGCTTTAAGGGTTCTGTTAGCATCGTAGTAACCCCTAAAAGGGTTGTTATAGAAAACCTTTAGAATTTCGTCTTAAACTGCTTAGTCCTTTAGGATATATATAGCACCCTTAAAGCGCAATAGACTCTTTTAGTCTTGCTACTATAGCTTCTTAGTAACTCTAGCTAAGTTAATCTCCACTATATCTTTCTACCTCTCCCTAGAAATAAAGGCGTCCCTCTATTATACTTAAAGAAGAAGATCTAAAAAGGTTTTGCATAAATCACTTACTTCCATTTTACCTACTACTATTACGGATATAAGGCGTAGCACGAGATATTTTAAACCATTAGTGCTAGTAGATTTTTCTGCCGTTATATAATATACCACGCTGCGGATAGGTATCTTACCTATCCCCCTTAGATCTGGACACTTATAGCTAATACGCCGTTAAGTTAAAGGTGCTGCGATACCCCTAGTATATCCTATAGAATTCTTGCTAATTTTAAGGTATGCTAACTTTATAATGTCTACCTAGCCTATAACCTAATCTATAACTATATCCTATGGCTTTATAATTATAGCGCTTTATAGCTGTATCGCTAGGACCTCTATTTTACTGTAAAATTCTATAGTTTTAGGGAAAGAGTCTTTTTTCTTTTTAAGCAAATTTTTCAATATAGGGATTATTTCCCTTATGCTATCTTAGATTCTTTCTATTTTATAATCTAGATGTTTTAATAACCTATTAGCGGGATTTATCTTTCTTAGGCGGTACGTAATTTTAAAATTATACTATAATAGTGCCTTTACCTATTTAGCTTATTAACTGCTTAATACCTTTATAGTTATAAAGTATTCTAAGTTGTTATAGTCTATAAGGACTTTAATAAGGTAATTGCTTCCTATATAATAATATCACCAGTACTTTATTGCTGTAACTATCGTAAGTAACTCCTAATTATACGTTATATAACACTATTCTATAGGGGTTATTTTCCTTAACTAAAACACCATAGGATGCTATTCTCCGTCTTTTAATTAAGATATAATTACCCTTAGGGCAAAGCCGGATATATCTGTTTTAAGGTATATATATAGCTCCTAGTAGAAGTATATTAGAATAGGCGCTAATATAAACAAATCCTTTAACCGGTTTATAGCCTACTTAGTAGCTTCCCTAAATATAAGGGGTCCTAACTTCTTGCTATTCTTAGATCCTTTTAGTAGATTGGTAATTAGAAGTATTACTTATAAATAGTAAACAATAAACGTTTAGTAGAAGTTCGCCGTGCCTAAAAAAACCTGCACTTCTTTAAATATTGTAGGGTAGGGCTATTCCCTAATAGCGTCCACCCGACTTTTCTCTATTAACACTTTATTAACGCTAACGATAAAACCTAAAAAATTAATGCTAGTAGTATAGAACGTATACTTTTTCAGGTTTATATAGAGCTTATATTCCCGTAGTCTTTTTAGTACTATTTATACATAGTGTGTATATACTTTATAGTTATTAAAGTAAACTATAATATTATTAAGGTAGACTATATATATTATGTCTAATAGGCCTAATAATGCCTTATTAATATAGGCCTAAAATATTACTAGTGTGTTAGTGAGCCTAAATAGCATTACTAGGTACTTAAAGTGGCCGTATTATGTTTAGAACGCCGTTTTCTACTTATCACCGGCTTTAATCCGGATTTAATGGTATATATCTTTTAGATCTAATTTTATAAATATTTTTACGCCTAACAGTCTATTAATAAGCCCCCCTATTAAGGGTAACAGATAGTAATTCTTTATAGTAATCTTGTTTAGCGCCTAATAGTTAATATAGAGGCGAAGGGTTTTATCCTTCTTAGGTATAAATATAATTAATACTCCTACTAGGCTTGTAGAGGGCTAAATCTATTTTCTCTAAAGATGGTCCACTATATATTAACGTAGTACTGCTAGCTTATTTTCTAATAGGTTATATAGTGGTCTAAAAGGAGGTTATTTATCCCCTATATTTATCTCATACTTAACTAATATAGGGTTAGGTAAGGTTTATATAGCCTCTTTACTAGAAATATTCTCTAAGTTTATATATTTCTATAAAATCTCTAGTTCCTTAACTGCGTATAGCCAGATATCCGAAAATAAATATCCTATGTCCCCGTTCTTAGTATTAAGAGTGGTATATATAGTATATGCCCACCCTTCTTCTTATATATGGTTTAAGAAAGTCTTTTAATATTTAACTATAATGCGCGGTTAAGACTTCTAATGTTAATATAAGGCTGAAGGCCAATTAATGTCTAGATTAACTTGGCGAAGCTATAGGTATTTTAAAATAAGGTCGTACCCCTTAATTTCTACAGCATAGAAGCGTATCTTCTGCGTGTTTTATAGACTATTGCGGTTTTAGCTGGCCACGGAAAAAGCCTATTCCCTATAGTATGGAATCTAGTAGCCTTTAATGCTTTAAACGGTGCGCACCTATAAGCCGCTAAGGTCCAAATCTAATTCTTTTACTAGTAATTAAGAAATAAACTTTATAGTCGCGCCGCTATCTATAAGGCAGTCTTACGTTACCTATTTATTATTAACTTAAATAGAGATAGGAATAACTATACGGTAGCTTACTCCCTCCTTCTCTTACTAGCCTAGTATAAGGGAGTAAAGATTTACTAGGCTCTCTTTTTTTCTAATTAATCTAACTCTTATTTTTTTGCTGGTAGAAGCGCTTTATATAGCCCTTTTTGCCATAGTTATAATAAACGCATAACTCTTAATTCTACTTATTCGGATTAGGTTTTTACCTATTATTATTTTAGGGCTGACTAGCGTTACTCTGGGGCTTTAAAGCCTACTTATATTATTTTTTTATAGAGTAGTTAGGTTAGAATCTACCCCTATTATTAAAGCTAGGTCTAGTCCTACGCTTTTTATTATTAGTGTCTTATTCCTTTTACTTGCCTAGATAATCTCTTTTAGCATTATTAATCCAAGTAGCTTTAGAGATAAGCTTTTCTTAAAAGGTAGGAATTTTGCCCTTCTCCTATATAGCCTATTAAATCTTAGGTTATAACTTAGTAAGTAGCTAGTAAAGTTATATAGTGTTATCCTATAGGTTTAAGTAGGGTATATTATCTTCTAGTTCTTCTAAGTAGTTTATAAACTGGACTACACTCTAGCCTTCTTGCTATTTGGCGTTATAGTATTACTGGTTATAATCTATTCCTTAATTAGTAGGGTCTTAAACCTAATTAACTAACTAGGACTTAAGTTCGCTAAATTTAAGGGGTGTAGTAAGTTTCTTCTTATAGCGTATCTATAAACTCTTAAAGGTGCTATATAGGAAGGTAGAAGCAATTAGTGTCTAATTATACTTATTAGAGTAATGTTTCGGATCTAGCTAAAACTTAGTTTTATATTAACGGATAAAACGATTGCAGTTCTAGAGACTTTTTAAGTCCGCTTCGTGTCTAGGGTGTCCATACTTTCCCTAATTGTCCTTGCAATTGTTCTTAGTAGTTTTAATATACTTGTCTTAATTATATCTCTAACTCCTTTGTTTTTTATAGGGTCTCGCGTAGCGACCGCTCTAATAACTCCCTAGCGGTAATCGTTTTTAAGGGTCTTGTAAGGTTAGACGGACTAGCCGTAGCTTCTTTATAGGAAGAGGGAATGCGCTCCTTTGGGAAGACTCTTTAAGCCTCTTGCGGTAGGGGCGTTGTTTTAGGGGGTAAGGAGGTATAGCTCGTTATCATTAATTAATAGCCGTATATTCCTTTTATAAAGGATTAAGAGTGATTAGAATTATAAGAGGCCAGTTTAACCGGAATGTATAATTATTTAATTAATAGTATAGAATAAGAGTTATAGGTAAGTAGAAGATAAGTTAAGGTAGAACGATCCTTATAAATAAAGGATAAATGCTTTCTAACCTCTTCTATTTAGAGACTAATTGCTAGTTCTTCTTTAGAGGGGAACTAGCTTCCTATATATTCCTTCTAAGACGCTAGTAAAACCTTTTACCCCTAACCTGTCTAACTATGTCTTCTGGGATATAGATAGGATATAGATAAAACCTCCTACCGTTTTATTGGATATATACCTCTTAGGGGGTTCCGTTATATTAAAGCTCTTAGTTTAATAAGGAAGATCTCTAATAGGGCTATTATAGTAAGACTGTTAAAGGAAATGTTTATAGTAAGTAATTAATTCTACTAACCTATAGTGCTAATAGCTAATATAGCAAAATAGAAGTATAATATAAATTCGCTTTTACTAGCGATGATTTATAATATAAAACGCTTTATTCTCCATTTTGGATCAATAATTAGAAAGGCTCCTCTATAGACGTATAGCGCTACTCTTATATTTAGTCCACTAAAGAGCGAAATTAGGTAATAGTTCTGGAATTACAGATATCCGCTAATTAAACGTGTCCTATATATAGAAGAAACCTAGAACTCGGCACGCGGCACGCTTAAGGGCCATTTGAGTTCGGTTTACTCGGTCGTATTCTCGCCGGACGGCCAGCTAGTCGCGTCGGGGTCAAACGACAACACGGTTAGGCTCTGGGACGCCGCGACGGGAGCGGCGCGCGGCACGCTTGACGGCCATTCGAGTTGGGTCAGCTCGGTCACATTCTCGCCGGACGGCCAGCTAGTCGTGTCGAGGTCGGGCGACAACACGGTTAGGCTCTAGGACGCCGCGACGGGAGCGGCGCACGGCACGCTCGACGGCCATTCGAGTTAGGTTAGCTCGGTCACATTCTCGCCGGACGGCTAGCTGGTCGCATTAGGGTCGGGCGACAAGACGGTCAGGCTCTGGGACGCCGCGACGGGAGCGGCGCGCGGCACGCTCGACGGCCATTCGAGTTCGGTCAGCTCGGTCGCATTCTTGCCGGACGGCCAGCTAGTCGAGACAAATAGTGGAGTATTAGATATTCGCTCTCTCTTTAGTGCTGTTTCTCATTCTTCTAATTATTTAGATATCCTCTTTATAGAGAATAACTGGGTAGTTAGGGAGGGGGAGGCTATCCTTTAGCTTCCTCTTAATTATTATAGGACTTATACAGCCGTCTAAAAGGGCGTTCTTATCTTAGGACACTTATTAGGAGGTGTTTTATTCTTTAAATTTAAGTAAGGTTATTTTTTAACCTCCTCCCTACCTGCCTCCCATCCATCTAGTTTTCTTATATACTTACTAATAGAATTTTCTAAAATAACTCTGCCTAGGAACGTACTTAGTTTTAAAATGCATTCTGCTTAGAAACGTCATTAGTTTAAAATTAATTCTACTTTAAAATCAATTTTGCTTTAAAATTAACTCTGCTTAGAAATTAACTCCGCTTAGAAATTAATACTGCTTTTAAAAGGATTAGTTAATTAGTAGCCTATATATCTATTAGCTTAAGCCAGTTAACTATATACCTATATATTTAAATTTATACATTTTCTAGCATAGTTTCTTAAAGCCTTTCTACCTTTTAGAGTGCGAGGCCCGCCTCACTACTTATTAGTATAGCCCTCTTCCCCAGCTAGATACCCTTAGTAGTCTCCGTAATACGCTAATTAGGGTTATAATTTTAGCTCTTACTTTACTAGGAAAATCTTATTATTAGCTAGTAAATACTTAAAGCCAAAGCAAATTCTTTATTTAAATCTTTAAAAAGGGTAAGCAAGATCTACCTAAATACGGCAAAGCGCCCAAAATAAAATATAGGCGGCGTAGTAAAATGCCGAAGAGCTGTTTATGCAAGTGACAGATATAGTCTTTAAGAGCGTTTTTTAAAGGCCGTAAAGTGCATTAATACTATCAAATAAGTGACTGCCGGCTTTATTATACTTTTTCCGCAGATAGCTGGTTAACTCTGGGTTTTATACAGCTAAAAGGTAGATAAGCCCTTAGATAATTACAGCAGCGCTACTTAGATTTTAGATTATATTTTAGTAAAAGAAGTATAATAAGACCCCTAATCCGGGGCTTAACTAGAGCTATTATAATATCTTATTAATAAGAGCTATTATTATTATTATCTTACCCTTACCTAGATTACTATATATCTATAAAATACGGGATTTATTATTATTCTACTATTACGTAAAGGCTTAATCGCGGAGGATCTATATATATAAGCCTTTAAGTAAAGGATCTTTGTTACTTAAGATTCGGTCCTTATTCTCCTATAAGTTGGTTAAACGCTAGGCGCTTAAGTATTAATTACTAGCATCGCCGTCTATAGCTATTATAGGCACTAAAAGTTAATCTTAACGTAATATAGTAGAAGCTAGCTTAACTACTTACGGTACCTAAACTTATAAAGTATATATTATCTCCACCTATTTTAAAACTATTGCTAGCTAAAATATGGCCGCTATAGCTAAGGAATTCGCCGCTAAACGTATAATTTTACGGATTGCGGTATATATCTATAACTTGTTATAAAGCCTAACGCTATAACAACCTTATTATAGTAAAAAGGATACTAGCTAGCGTAAAGAAAGCGTACAGTAAGTTATAGGTAAAGTGCTCTTAGCTGCCTTTCCTTTAACGCTACTTACTATGCCCTACTAAGGACCTACACTCTATTATGTTATTAGTAGGTGCATATATATATGCGTATAGTTAAGCGATCTCTCTTAATAAACAGCTCTTAGGCAGTAATGCCTACTTATTTTTACTAAAGTTATACCGTTAATAGAGCGCAAATTATTTCTAGTCCCTTATAATCGCCCCTAGTTAAGTACTAAGTAGTATAATACTATAGTATTTTAAGGTTCTTATTCCGTATATCTTGCGGGAGCTAATAGGGAGGGTAGCTGACCCGCACTAGCTATACCCTTAAGGGTATAGCCAAAGCGGGTCAGCCGTCCTCCCTACTAGTGCCGGAAATATGCCGCGCATAATAAACTAAGATTAGTAACTTATACTCTATAATACTATAGAGCGAGTACTAAGTATATTTTAATATATATTACTACTATATTCTACAACCTATAGATATATATATCTAGCTTTAAAGGTAACTTCCCCCTTATATATAGCTGCTAGAAATTTTATCTTACTATTAACTAGGCTTCTTCTTTCTACCTAACCAAATTTGGTTAAGTATTGGGTGCCTAATTATAGCACCTAAACTAGCCTTATTATCGTTAACGTGTTCTTTTTATAAGCTTTAAATATATATAGAAATAGGTATCTTAATTAAACTTATAACTTTTTATCCTTAGCTATATAGCGCTAAATCTTATAGCATAATGTTATATACTCTACTCCTAGAACATATAATCTAATCCTTTCCTATTTTAGCTCTAGCTCTTATTAGGGAATTAATAGCAGAGTTATATATTCGCGACTTTAATATAGTAGTAAAAATGTAGCTATACTAAGTAGACATTTATGCCATCCATATAACCTATAATTAATTTTAATAGTAGAACTAAATAGGAAGGAATAAGTATTTTTACGCTATAAAGTTGTTACTAGGTCTCTTCTAGTTTCAGCTTTCTTCCACTTTAAGTATAATTATAAAAGTTAAGAGTTACGTGCGCTAGGTAGCAATCTTTTATATAGCTAAAAAATCCTATCTACTATATTCCCAACGTAAATATAAGATAACTTTTAAAACTTTTATTTATGGAATTATATAAAGAACAAATTCTCTTTAAAGAACTTTAATATACTTTAAAAAGAGTATTATCTAGTATCTAAATGGCTACCTATATCTTGGACGAGTTTTATAATCCTAAAGACGCTAAAGTTAAGTAAGTCCCTTAGTTATAGTTAAATAAAGGTAAATAACTAGATCTATTTAATATTATATTTATCTATAGACTCTCTAGATATTAAAGAGCAACTTAAACTAAGGACTCTATTCTATAGCCCTAGGAGCTACTACCTACTAATATTTTAAGTGCTTATATAATTATATTTAGGTATAAAGTAGCCGTTATTAATTTAAATAATAAAGTTACTTAGAGTATAATAGAGATATATACTACTAATATCTATAATAGGCTAGCCGGATTATGGTTAGGGACTCTATTTATAGGTTTAGTATATTTTATAGCCCTAAATTCTCTATAAATTCTTAATAAGTTAAACTAAAGTTTAAATAGCCTATTATATTTATTATACACAGTCTTAGCGGCTTAGTGTGTACACAAGTAAGTCTATTATTAAAGTACTACCCTTTTTACCTTTTACTAATACTTAACTAGGCGATTATTAAAGGAGTATTTAGAGTATCTACTAATAACTTGTCTATAATTATAAACAATACCTAAGAAATTATATTTTTAGGAACGCTATTTTATAGATTACCTTTTATAAAATATATAGAGATCCTTTAAAGAGTTATTTAGGTTTTTTATAGTATAAATATAAAAAAGATCCGCGATCTTAAGGAGAGGTTTAAAAGGCTTAAAATTCTAGTAGAAGTATTTACTAGCAGACTACGCTAACGCCTTTTAAATAGCAAAGAATTAAGAGTCTACTTCTTTTATAAAACACTAATAATTTATAGCATCCTAGTATTTCTAGCTTAGCCTTTTATTAAGATATTATGCTAAGAGTTATAGGTAGTACCGGAAAGTAACGTAAAGATAATTAGTTACGGTAATTAGGTATCTATTTACGCAAATTACTTAAATATATATAAGTTTATAAGTAAANATGATAAGGGATATAAAAGCGTATTAGCCGCTATTAAGAAATTTATAAAGAAGGAGACCGTAAAAGGGCTACCTAAAGTAAGTATAATTACTATCTAAATTTAGATTAATAAATGCTAAATTTATAATTAGAATGCTATAACTAACATCTAGAATAATAGGGGCAATACTAAGGTTAGGTAGTAAGTAGAATAGTAAAATATTTCTAAAGGTCTATACTTTTCTTAACTATAATAGTAGATAGTAACGCTAAGTGTTAGTATTTTCCTTATAGTAGTTTAATAATAAAGCTAATATAAGCCTTAGTCTTTCTAAAGTAGTTTAGTAAAGACCTCTAATATATATAAGGGCTTACTAGAGACTAAAATACTAGATCTATGGCGATATAGCTATATAGCTATATAATTAGCAAGTAGGCGTTACTTAATTATTTATTTATACTAAGGCCTGCGCTTAAAAATAAGCTAATAACTTTATATAGTATAAATTATTTAAGACGCCTTTATTTTATAAATAAAAAAAAATAGGCGAATATAGTTAACGTTGACATTAATAGAGGAAAATTTATTAGCTTTACTCCGCCTCGGATTCTAGTATCGCTTTTAAGTTATTAAAAGCCCGGGCGCGTTAATCTCTTATAGTTTTATTAGCACCTTAGTATTAGCTTAAACGTCCGCCTACTTTAACCTAAATTAAGTAGCTTACTAGCTTAGTTAATAGATATTACTACGCTCGTTAATTATTATAAAGGTAATCTGCTCTATAATACCTATAAAGACTCTAAGAACAGCGATTGGTTAAGCAGAGCAATATAGGAAACGCGAAATCCACGCCTTCCTTAGGCAGATAGTTACGAAACATATTTAAAAATAAAGACTACGTCTTAAACCAAGCGGGAGAGCAGAATATTTATAGGGATATAATCTTTTAGTTAGTTAGATAGCGTACCCTATACTTAAGTCGTTTCTAATATAAGATTTAGGAGCCGCAGACGCCTAGAGAATAATTTATATCTATTTAAACTCCTACTATATACTCCCTAGGCAGCCTTCAACTCTTTTAATAAGCAGTATAATCCTCTCTGCCTCTAAAATACCCAACTTGACATTCTCGACCAAATTAGGACATAGGCTAATAGTAGTAATAAAAGGTACATCTTCTAGCTAAACGGTATGGCCGGTATTAAGAAGTCCACTATTACCCACACTATCGCCCGCGAATACTATGACAAAAAACGCCTTAGAGTAAGTTTTTTCTTCTTTAAAGGTATAGAGGATCAAAGCCACGCTAGCAAGTTCTTTACTACTATTACTATATAGCTAGCGCGCATATTATCCATGCTTAAAGATTATATCTATACCACGATAGCCAAATATAGCAATATTGCTAACTAGAGCCTACGCGATTAATGGAAATATCTTGTCCTTTAGCCGCTCTCTCTGGGGATTATTACTTTAAGTTAATTGCCGTTAGTCCTTATTATCGATACACTAGACGAGTATGACAGCGATAGAGATATCTAAGGAATTCTTTAACTCTTTATAAAGACGGAATCGTTTAGCCTAATCTAGTTGCGAATATTTCTAATAAGTAGACTAGAAACTCCAATTCACCTCGGCTTCTACAATATAGCTAGTATTCTGCATCGGGATATAGTTCTAAACAATGTTCTTTAGGAAATAATTAATTACGACATTGCTATCTACTTTAAGCAAGAATTAAAAGATATTAAGCTAAGTACATAGATTATTAGATATCTGGTTAAGAAAGCCTATAGACTTTTTATTTAGGCTATAATAGTATATCGTTATATTAAGGATAGTAAGCGCGTTATTAGCAAGCGACTATCTATTATTCTTAAGAGTAGAAAGAGTAAAAGAAACCTAAAAAAAAAGAGCTCGATTAGATCTATACTAAGATCCTATTAGTTTTAATTAGCGGAGACTATAACTAGGAGGAGAAGGAGGAGCTATTCTATCTTTTTAAAATGATTGTTAGAGTAATTATAATCCTCTTTAGCCCCCTATCTACTAAAGCTCTTTTTAACCTACTTAAAAAACTAAGGCAAGATATAAAGCAAATATTAGATAATCTCTAGTCCATTCTAAAGGTCCTAAAAAGCCAAGCATATTCCATTTACTTACTTTATCCTTTATTCCGCGACTTCCTCCTTACTAAAGAAAGATATTAAGACCCATAACTCTAGGTGGACAAGAAAGAGGCATACGTAGTACTAGCCGATAGCTATCTACAGCTTATATCTAATAAGCTAAAAAGAGATATTTATAGCCTACGTGCACCTAGCGCTCTTATAAGGGATATTTAAGGCGATTAAATAAAGCAGCGCCTACCTACAGAGCTTTAGTATATATGCCGCTTCTAGGTATAATATCTTTAAAAGAGTAAAACCTAACTTCTTAATAATGGGTAGGTGTATATATTTTTGCAAGGGTACTTACTCTACTAGTTTAAGGCCCTTAGCTTAATAGGGAAGACTTCTAAAGGCGTACTTATAATAATTTACTTAGAGAATTTGGTTCTAGTAAATAACAATTAAAGTATATAGAGACACTGTAACTAACTTTTAGTTACTAAGGCTAACCAAAGTCCCTCTTTAAAAGCGTTTATTTACGATATAAGACGATTCGCCCTTAATAATAGATCAATAATTAAAAAGGCGCCTCTTTAGATATATTTCTTAGCTCTAGTATTCGCACCAAAGATAAGTTTAGTTCGGAAACAGTTTAAAGGGCAGATGGCTTGTTGGATTACTGGACTACCAAAAGTACAAAAAGAGTGGAGCTCGGCGGGGCAGACGCTCGAGGGCCATTCGAGTTGGGTCAACGCCGTCGCCTTCTCGCCGGACGGCAAGCTGGTCGCGTCGGCATNGGACGACAGCACCGTCAGGCTCTGGGACGCGGCCACGGGAGCGGCGCGGCAGACGCTCGAGGGCCATTCGNATNGGGTCAACGCCGTCGNCTTCTCGCCGGACGGCAAGCTGGTCGCGTCGGCATCGNACGACAGCACCGTCAGGCTCTGGGACGCGGCCACGGGAGCGGCGCGGCAGACGCTCGAGGGCCATTCACATTGGGTCAACGCCGTCGCCTTCTCGCCGGACGGCAAGCTGGTCGCGTCGGCATCGGGCGACAGCACCGTCAGGCTCTGGGACGCGGCCACGGGAGCGGCGCGGCAGACGCTTAAGGTTGATGTCGTAATTAAGAGCCTATCGTTCTCTAGCAATAGAGTATACCTAGAAACAAATTAAGGAGAGTTAGACATTAGTTCTCTCTCTAATACTTCTCCCTAAGTAAGCTCTATAGGGAAACTATTTATAAAAGAGATTTAGGTAACTTGTAAGACGGAGAATATACTTTAGCTTCTTTTTAATTACTAAGCGATATATTTAGCTATTTAGAGTAATACTTTTATACTAGGATATGCATTTAGTCGTATTACTATTTTTAAATTTAGCCTGCTTAATACACTACTTAGTTTAGGATTTTAGTATAGCTACCTTTCTTACTAGTAACGTATACATACCTAAGCTAACTCTACTACCTCCCCGCCTACCTCCATTCCGGTAAAGCTTCCTTTTATATTAGAATTACTTTTACTTTTAAACGCAGCTGCCTTTAAATTTAAACCGCTTTAAAATCTTCTACCTGGAATCTTCTACCTAGAAATCTTTAGCTTAGAAATCCGCTTCTTAGAAATCCGCTTCTTAAAAATCAGTTCCTTAGAAATTAGTTCTTTAAAATTAGTTCTTTAAAAATCGGCTACTTAGAAATTGCATCTACTACACGCTGTAGTAGACTATATTTATACTTATTACGCTCGCTTAATATACTAGTATAAAGTTGTTGCTTTAGTATAGCTAGTAAGCTGCGTAGATAAGCTATTAATTTCGCGCTTTTTATACTACTCTGCTTAACCAATTACTGTTTTTAAAGTCTTTATAAGTATTATAGAGTAGATTACCTTTATAATAATTAACAAGTATAGTAGTATCTATTAACTAAGCTGGCAAGCTACTTAATTTAGGTTAAAGTGGGCGGACGTTTAAGCTAATACTAAGGTGCTAATAAAGCTATAAGAGATTAACGCGCCTAGGCTTTTAATAACTTAAAAGCGACGCTAGGATTTAAGGCGGAGTAAAGCTAACAAATTTTCCTTTATTAATATAAACGTTAACTATATTTACCTATTTTTTAATTTATAAAATAAAGGTGTCTTAAATAATTTATACTATATAAAGCTGCTAGCTTATTTTTAAGCGTAGGCCTTAGTATAAGTAAATAATTAAGTAACGCCTACTTGCTAATTATATAGCTATATAGCTGTATTACCGTAAATCTAGTATCTTAGTCTTTAGTAAGCCCTTATATATATTAGAGGTCTTTACTAAACTACTTTAAAAAGACTAAGGCTTATATTGGCTTTACTATTAAACTACTATAAGGGAAATGCTAATACTTAGCGCTACTATCTACTATTATAGTTAAGAAAAGTATAAACCTCTAGAAATATTCTACTATCCCACTTACTACCTAACCTTAGTATTGCCGCTATTATTCTAGATATTAGTTATAGCATTCTAATTATAAATTTAGATAGTAATTATACTTACTTTAGGTAGCCCTTTTACGGTCTCCTTCTTTATAAATTTCTTAATAGCGGCTAATACGCTTTTATATCCCTTATCGTCTTTACTTATAAACTTATATATATTTAAGTAATTTGCGTAAATAGATACCTAATTACCGTAACTAATTATCTTTACGTTACTTTCCGGTACTACCTATAACTCTTAGCATAATATCTTAATAAAAGGCTAAGCTAGAAATACTAGGATACTATAAATTATTAATGTTTTATAAAAGAAGTAAACTCTTAATTCTTTGCTATTTAAAAGGCGTTAGCGTAGTCTGCTAGTAAATACTTCTACTAGAATTTTAAGCCTTTTAAACCTCTCCTTAAGATCGCGGATCTTTTTTATATTTATACTATAAAAAACCTAAATAACTCTTTAAAGGATCTCTATATATTTTATAAAGGGTAATCTATAAAATAGCGTTCCTAAAAATATAATTTCTTAGGTATTGTTTATAATTATAGATAAGTTATTAGTAGACACTTTAAATACTCCTTTAATAATTGCCTGGTTAAGTATTAGTAAAAGGTAAAAAGGGTAGCACTTTAATAATAGACTTACTTACGTATATACTAAGCTACTAAAACTATATATAATAAATACAATAGGCCGTTTAAACTTTAGTTTAACTTATTAAGAAATTATAGAGAATTTAGGGCCGTAAAAATGCTAAACCTATAAATAGAGTCCCTAACCGTAATCCGGCTAGCCTATTATAGATATTAGTAATATATCTCTCTATTATACTCTAAGTAACTTTATTATTTAAATTAATAATAGCTACTTTATACCTAAATGTAATTATATAAGCACTTAGAATATTAGTAGGTAGTAGCTTTTAGGGCTATAAAACAGAGTCCTTAGTCTAAGTTGCTCTTTAATATTTAGAGAGTTTATAGATAAATATAATACTAGATAAGTCTAGTTATTTTACCTTTATCTAACTATAACTAAGGGACTTACTTAACTTTAGTGTCTTTAGGACTGTAAAGCTCATCTAAGCTATAGGTAGCTATTTAGATACTAGATAATACTCTTTTTAAAGCGTATTAAAGTCCTTTAAAAAGAATTTATTCTTTATATAATTCTATAAATAAAAGTTTTAGAAGTTATCCTATATTTATATTAGGAATGTAATAAATAGGATTCTTCTAGCTATATAAAAGATTACTACCTAGCGTATATAACTCTTAACTTTTATAACTATACTTAAAGCGAAAGGGAGCTAAAACTAAAGAAGACCTAGTAATAACTTTATAGTATAAAAACACTTATTCCTTTTTATTTAGTTCTACTATTAAAATTAATTATAGGTTATATAGATAGTATAAATATCTACTTAGTATAGCTACATTTCTACTACTATATTAAAGTTGCGAATATATAACTCTACTATTAATTCCTTAATAAGAGCTAGAGCTAAAATAGGAAAGGATTAAATTATATATTCTAGGAGCAGAGCGTATAACATTATACTATAAGATTTAGCGCTATATAGCTAAGGATAAAAAGTTATAAGTTTAATTAAGATACCTATTCTTATATATATTTAAAGCTTATAAAAAAAACATATTAATAATAGTAAGGCTAGTTTAGGTGCTATAATTAGGCACCTAATACTTAACTAAATTTAGTTAGGTGGAAAGAAGAACCCTAGTTAATAGCGAGATAAAATTTCTAGCAGCTATATATAAGGGGGAAGTTACCTTTAGAGCTAGATATACATGTCTATAGGTTATAAAATACAGTAGCAATATATATTAAGATGTGCTCGGTACTCGCTCTATAGTATTATAAAGTATAAGTTACTAATCCCAGTTTGTTATACGCGGCGTATTTCTAGCACTAGTAGGGAGGGCGGCTGACCCGCTCTAGCTATACCCTTATTAAGATGTACTTCTTAAGGTTAATAAATAGAGAATGTAAAGTAAGTAGGTAACTAGTTGGCGCTAGAACTAATTGTCTTAGGTATAGCGTTATGGCGATAACGCTGCCGTTACTACTTAGTATTTAGCTTAGTGCGGTTACTAAGTCAACTAAACTATACCGGAACTCCTAAACCCTAACTAGTTCTCGCGACTACTACCGCTTAATCTTACGATGTGGGCCTTCCTATAGCATGATATACGGCTATATCTATATCGCAGCCTCCTTTAAGGTTTATAGATATACCTTTAACGCCCCTACTAACTGACAAGAAAGCCTTTACATAAGCTTCCTAAGTTATCGCGCTTCTTAGAGATATCTAAGCTAGGAAATATATCGGGGAACACCTATAAATGGAATTTCAGCTTACGCGAGAAGAGTACAATAAGATAAAGC
This sequence comes from Cenococcum geophilum 1.58, assembly GCF_001692895.1. Lineage (NCBI taxonomy): Eukaryota > Fungi > Ascomycota > Dothideomycetes > Gloniales > Gloniaceae > Cenococcum > Cenococcum geophilum. Next base: position 1,127,111 of record NW_027137597.1, read on the forward strand.
GTCAGCTTAGGCGAGATAAGTCGCTATTTGGATACATTAAAGATAAAATACGGTGTATAGACTCCGGGAACGATAGAGGCGGCTAGCTAATAGTTGGAATTGGGCAGATATAACTACGACGGAAGAAAGCATCGACTAATTGTCTGCATGCTAACTGGCGTCCACGAGCTCTTTATTAATAGTATTAAGGACGCGATTCGAAGTCAGCTAAAAATAATTCGCAGTGGATCAGACAGTGCAGCCCTTTTTACGTAGAAAGTGCGCCTAGCCTAATTAACTAAGATATATTTTCTACTTAATAATGTTCTACCTAGTATAAAGTTAAAATATAAGCCGGACGCTTTATTTTAGTATAACGATGTATAATATCCTAGGGTTATAATTGAAGTCGTATATTTATAAAAGAGGAAAAGGCTAGGCTAGCTAGCTAAAGACTATCTTCTAGACTCGGATGCTAGTGTATAGGTCGTTATAGGTCTAGATATTAAATACGGCAAGAAGGGCTTGCATAAGGCGACGTTATTAGTATAGCGAACTTGTATGTTTTATACGAACAATAGGGATTAGTTAGGAGTAATTTAAGAAATAAAAGATAAGGTATGTATCTAGTTTAAGGCCAATATTCTCGCATTACGATATTCTAAGATTCTAAATTAGGTATTTCGCGACGATAAGGGGAATCCTACCGCTTACCTAGGTCTACAAATTTAACTATCCGACTTTGCTTATAAAGAGTTAATGGAGGAGGTAATTGGAGAAGGTTAAGAGATACTCTTATCCGCTTAAGAACTATACCAATACCTCGCTACTATAGAGGACAAGATCTAAGGGCAAAAAGTGCTTATTAAACACTCTATTCTTCCTAAAGTTAAGAAACGTAAAAGATTAGAAACACTACTGGAAAGAATAGCTTCCAATAATAAATTAAGGTATATTAAGTAAGAGAAGAGAGCTGCAAAGCGTATAGCAGATAATGACTTTAATTATAAGGATATGTAAATCGAAAGCTTATTAGAGTAAAAGCACCATATTTCCAGAGTTGTAGAAGACGGCGTAGTTTCGGCGCCTTATTATAAGATTATTCCTTTAATATAAAGCTATAGACTACCTCTTAAGAGACTATACTAGATATGGATATTAATAATAATAATAGTAAGCTAGATAACTATAATAATGCGGAAAAATATTTAAAAAGATTATATCTAGTAAGTTCCTATAATTATAATAATCCTATATAACGAAGCCTTATAGGAAATACTACGGTGGGCTTATTAATAGGCTAGGTATATAGGTATAGAATAGTTAATAACGTAATAATAACTAGCGGAGTGGTTGCCTAATAGATTAACTCTAATTGTATTTTAAGATTTACTACAAAGGAGAGAACTATCTAGGTAGGGACTATGGTCCTTTAAATATATAACTATACTCCTAAGAAATCCCCTTTATATATAAGGTACGTGTTATACGTATTATATATACATTCCCTTTATATACTACGTATACTGCGTATAATATTATATAACCTTAGTTACTATTCCTCGTTATATAGCTCTATTAGCTCTATCCTAAACTATACCTAAATTAACTAACTTACTTCTTTCGACTCTTTTCTAAGTAGTTATAATATTATACTTAAAGCGTCCGTAATACTATCTCCCTCCTTTCTATCTTCGTCCTTAAAGACGCTTAATATCTCTAGGTTATTTACTAGAGGTATAATATCCGTCTAATTAATTTGGTTAATATTGTTACTTATTATACCTAAAGTTTCTTCTCTTTCTTTAACCGGTTGTTATACTTATACTATTGCGGCGATATTATCTCTTAGTAAGATTATACTATCTCTATATTCTCGCTATTTAAAAGAGGGGTTAGTTTGTATTACGTTAGCGAGTCTATCTTTATAATAACCGTCCTTTTATTTAAAGTGCACTAAAGTAAATATTTATTCGTCCTATAATATTCGCTTTGTCTCTAATGCTAAATATATATAACCTATTATCCTTAATAGTCGTCTAGTTCCCTAATTAATTTATTTTAGGGTCTTGTGTTTAATCAACTGCTGCTTAGCTAGATAATAAGCTATTTATTACTTTAGCGGAACTATATTATTCTTATAACGCTAAATAAGAGGCCGCCAATGCTTAGTAACAGGCCCTTAAGTCTCGTCTTACGGCGTCTACTTAACTAATCTATCTTAAAAAGGTTCGTAAGAAGGTTTATTTTAAGGAGTAGAAACTTATAGAATAAGGCTTATAGGAACTTAGTAATAAAAGAACGGATTTTCTTCTAACTAAGAAGGAAACAGATTTAAGTAGTTTGGCAACTACTCTTCTTAGGTCCCCCTTAGGTGACTTATTTTTTAGTAATTCTTTTTTATTAATGCTCCCTAACCTAATTTCTTTTAATACTCCTATACCTTTCTTATAGCGTTTCTTAGATTTTTTAGTAGTTCCTAGGTAGTCTTATTATAGCCTATCTACTTAACCTTATACTATGTTTTATTGTTAATATCCTTATAACTAACGATCTTTAAAACTTACTATTTGTCTTCCTTTTATCCTCTATATATGTCTACCTTATAGACTAGTGGCTTAATATTCCTATATACCGGTTCTAGTATCGCGATATACTATATAGGGTAGATCTTTATTTTAGCTAGTAGGTTTAACTTAAACGTAACTAGTAAAATTCTTTATATAATTTTAAAAGGTCCTAGTCTAACATAGTCCAACTTCTTACTTAGTTATTAACTCTTAAAATTTTTATATAGTAGCTATACTTTATCTCCCTCCTTAAGATCTGGTCCTTTAAATCTCTTAGTATTATAGTACCTTTTTATTCTCTCTTATACCTTTTTTACTAATTCTATAAGGTCTATATAAAGATTTATTAATATCTTTATTCTTTCTTTAGCTATACTACTTATTTTCTTTACTTATTATAGTAATAATAATATTCTTAGCTTATATCTATAATTTACCTTAAATAGTAATATGCCTATTCCTTCTTATAGTGTTATGTTATATATAAACTATATAACTGGTAATAGCAATACCTAATTATTTTATGCATAATTAATATAATGTTTTAGATACTGTTTTAGCGTTTAATTTAATCTCTCTATTTAACCGTTTGTCTATAGATAATATGCGGTAGAAGTTACTACTTAAACTTCTTACTCCGCTAAAAATACCTCTTAAAATACTATTATAAATCTTAGATCTCTGTCTAATATAATCTTACTTAGTACTCTATATCTTATAAACACTTCTTTAATATAGATTCTAGCGATATCTTCCGCTAAGATTTCTTCTGTGTATGCTATAAAGTAGCCCTATTTAGTTAACTTATCCACTATTACTAAAATTACGTTATACTCTTATCTAGTAATAGGATCTCTTAACTTTAGTAACTTAATAATAAAGTCCTATAATATAACCTCCTATAGTCTTTCTAGTATTTTAATAGGTTATAGCCCTCCGTATAGCTTATACCTTATTAATTTATTTATTTAGTAATCTAAACACTCCTTTATTACTTTTCTTATAATATTCTAAATTCTATTAATAATATATTCTTTCTAAAGTCTTAACACTAAGCCTATTACTCTATTATATCCTTAAGTTATTCCCTTATAGAAATCTTTTATAAAATACTCTACTATGCTCTTTAGAATATACTTTGCTTCTTAATGTTCGTATATATCTATCTATAGATCTTCTAGCTATACTTCTAGAATTCTCTATACCTAAAAGCTTTTTAGTATCTTATAGACTCTTCCTAGTTTGTTATCCTCTTAAGTTACTACTAGTTTAGGGTAATTATATCTAATCTATCTATCCTTATCTCTACGTAGCATTGCTCCTAATAGCTTTTTATTATTTTATAGTTTAGCCTTTCTACTAAGTGTGTTTACTCTTATATTCTTAGTTCCTTTAGTATACTAAATCTTAAAATAGTATTCTGTAAGTATCTCTGCCTATCTAACCTATTTATAATTAAGTTCTTTTATTATTAGGAACCCNNTTANGTTCTTATAATCCGTTTTAACTATAAATAGTTTCTCTATACCTTATAAGAATACTCTCTATTCCTTAAGTGCTATAACTATACCTAATAACTCCTTGTTATAGACGTTATAGTTTAACTTTAGTAGTGTTATCTTTCTACTATAGTACGATACTAGGTGCTATACGTCCTTATACTTTTATAGTAAGCATACTCCTAATATATAGTCTAATACGTCTATTTCTACAACCATATCTAGTCCTAGTTAGTAGATTTTAAGGATTAGCTCCTAGGTAAATAACTCCTTAAGTTCTTTAAATAACTTCCTTTACTTATCTCCCTATACCTATAGTTTCTCTTTCTTTATAAGCCTAGTAAATAGTTTAATATTCTTTAACTATTATGCTATAAACCTTCTGTAGTAGTTGCAAACCCCTAAAAATAACCTTAACTACGTTATATTCTCTGGTTCTTGCTAACTTACTATAGCTTTAATCTTCTTTAGGTCTATATTAATATAACCTAGTTTAATAATAAATTTAATAAAATTAGTCTTCCTTATAAAGAACTCGTATTTCTTAATTGCTATTAGCATCTATTCTTCCTATAGTCTCCTTAAAACCTATTTAACGTATTCCCCGTATTCTTCCTCTATTATTAAGTAGATAATAATATTATTAAGGTATACTATAATAAACTTATTAAGGTGTTCTCCTAATATACTATTAATTCGTTTCTAAAACGTTGCTAGTATATTTATTAATCTAAATTGTATAACTAATGGTTTATATAGTCCTTCTCTTAATCTAAAAGCTGCTTTTTATTTATTACCTTTTTTAATTTTAATCTAATAGTACGCCCATTTTAGATTTATCTTTATAAAGATTTATATATTGCCTATCTGATTTTAGATTTCGCTAATTAAGGGTAAAGGATACCTATCCTTTTAAGTAATGCTATTTAACTATCTATAGTTAATGCATCACCTAAGTTTTTTATTTTTCTTTAGTACGAATAGTACTGGATAACCCGCTAATAACTATAATAGTCTAATATATCCCTTTTATAAGTTTTCCTAGATAAACTCTTTAAGTGCACTTACCTTTTCTTTAGTAAGCTTATAGGTTAAAAAGAACCTTAAACTTATTCCTAGTTCTAACTCTATCTTATAGTCCCATACTATATAATCTACCAGCTTTTTACTTTTTAGGCTCTATAGTTTCTTACTATACTTATAGTATCCCTTTAGTATATAACTTAAGCTTTGCTTAGTCTCTTTATATATCGCTCTAACTTAGTACTATACTAACTTAGTTTAATATTATATCTTACGGTGTTAAGTATCTTTAATATTAACTTAACCTATAATCTAATTAATCTTTAGATTATATTCCTGTAACTAAGGCATTCCTAATACTGCCTTATCCCGTCCTAATAGTAGGATATTAAAAGACATCTTAATTTATCTTTCTTTAATAGTTATCTAAATAGGTCCTATTTTAAGATTAATAATCTCTCCTCTATAGGCTATTAGATCTCCTAAAATTATAACTAATAGGTAAGATTACTCCTTCTGTCTATAAGGTAATCCCATTCTTTTAACTACTACTAGTAAGATATAGTTTCGCGTTACTCTACTATCTATTAGTGCTTTTAAACCACTAATCTTACCATTTAATATATAAATTTAGGTGTTAACCTTAAATTCCTTTAAGGGTCTAAGGCTCTATTACTAGCTCCCTTTAATCCCGTAGGCCTCTACTTTTCCTAACTATTAGCTACTTAATTCTATTATACTTAGCTTACTCTTTAGCTAATGCCTAGTTTACTTCTTATCTTCTATATACTATAAACACGTATTTTTTAGGTATTCCCACCACTATTATCTATCTAAGTATTTTTCCGTAAGGAATCTTTTTAGTTAAAGTATTAAGTCTCCTAACTCTTAAACTTCTATTAGATGCTAGCTGTATATATACTTAGCATTTCTATACTATTGCTTATTTAGCGCCTAATATATCCTTATAGGGTATTTCCAATTCTTTTTCTTTAGATTCTTATATATTTTATATATATTGTCTATATATGCAATTTATAATAGCGTATAGTATACTAGGCGCTTTAGGTTAACTTTTAACTCGTTTTTATTTTTAAGTTTAATCTAAACGTTATAACTTTATTTATAGGTACTAAGATACGTCTCTTACTTCTCTAGTCCTCTAATTGTTTCTCTAGATCCTTTAATATTACAATTAAGGCTCCTTTAATATAAGTTATAGCCTTCTCTATAATTAGGTAGTCTTAGATAACTTATTTATCCAACTATATATAAAAATCTTCCCACTTATTATTATGTCGCTGTCTATACCACTTTTAATATAGCTATTAGAGTGTATACGGCTTATCCGTAAGGAAGTATCTTCTTATTACTATATTATAATAGCCCTTTATATATCGTTCTTTAAATCTAGTAGGGATCTCTAAATCCTCTTCGTTTTTTAGTTTAGTAAGCTACTTAGCTCTTAGTATGCCTACTCTAGGCTTATTAGTAATTCTTTATACGGGTGCTCTATTCCTTATATAACCTAGTATACTAGATCTCTTATCTAGTTTCTATTCTTACTATGCGATAATTCTTTGTCTAAATTCTTTTATAGTTTCTTTTGGTTTACGTCTTATAGATAAATCCTTAAAGTTCTCTTACTTCTTAATCTTAGTGTTAGTATTTTAATCCTATTGCTAAGCCTTACTCGCAATTTCTTTAATAGTCCTTATTCTATTGCTAAAATCTTAGTCCTATAAGATTCTTAATCTTAAGCTTACTTCTGTCTTAAGCTTAGCTCTAGCCTTAGTTTAATTAGGCTCTTATAGTATTCTTATCTTATCTTAAGAGTCTTATACCTTTAGGAAACTTCGTCCTAAGCTTATTCGTATATTACTAAACTAAGCTATTGCTTTGCTCCATTAGTTATTATCCATTATAGGTTCTTAAGCTTACCTTATCTTATTTTAAGAATCTTAGTCGTCTTTTATCTTACCTTAAAAATCTTAAGCTTTTGGCCTTTTGCCTTTATTAAATGCCGAAGTAGTTCGCTATTCTACTTCTCTTACGTTTTGCGAAGCAATAGATATTATATCTAGTGGGGTCTTAATCCCTACTAATATTCCCTATTCTATAGTGGAATTATCCTCTACCTCTTATATAACATCTCTAAGGTCTATATACTCCTAGTAAGCTGCCTTTATTACCTTATTATTATAGAATGTTTTACCTATATTAAACTTATTGTCCTTAATATCCGATCTATAAACTAGTTTATTAGTTCCTTTATATTTTGCTAAATATAGCTCTTATAGCTAATAGCTTGCGCTATACTTAGCGTTCTTATAAATTTGGCATGCGTTATTATAATAAAATATTCTTTTGTTCCTTGTAGTATATTATTATCCCTTTATATATATATATTATCTACTAGTCTCGTTCCTTTTACTATATAGTAACTCTATCCACTCTTATAGTCTCTAATATAATAACCTTATTTTCCGTAATTTATATAAGCTCCTTCTTTAAATTATTTTTCTTACTATAGAGTCCGCCTAAATATCTTCTACTACTAAGATCCCTAGTTTAGCCTTTGCTCCTTAGACCTTTAATTACTTAATCTTTATCCTTTAGGTTTTTATAATTTCTTATTCTATTTTTTAGATTTTTTAGTACTACTTAGGTCTATTAGTTCTGCGCTATATCATAGTTTTTAACTTAGCTTTAGTTATTGTGTACTTTGCGCCTTATATAACTATAGAACTTTATCCTAGCCTCTTTTAGCCTGCTCCCTTTAGTAAATCCAATTATTAATTTTAATTACTTAATCTATTAGTTCCCGTAGGGTTTCCGTATCTTTTATTAGAATAATTACGTTCTAAACTTTAGCCTTAAGTCCTTGCTTATACTATGCTATAAGCGCCTTATTATTCTACTTAACTTATATTACTAATATCTGGAACTGCGTTATATACTTAATTACTAAGGTTTATTATATAATGTCTTAGAGTTTTCTTTCCGCTATAGTCACTGCCTTTAGGTCTCTAAATATTTATATAAGTTGCTCCGTAAATCCTTCCTAGCTTATAAATATAAACTATACTTCTTAATTGGTGGTTATTATTCTATTCGCTTATATTTCTATAAGGTAAGATTTAAATTACTTAAGTGCTCTCCCTAATAGGAATAGTCCGTATATACTATTCGATCTATAGGTATAGGCAGCTTTGCTTCTTCTTACGTAACCTTAAAGTATATTTACGTAAGGAATCCCTTAAGTTTTAATCTTTCCCCTAAGTACCTTTCGATTAATAATAACTTAATCTTTGCTGCTCCTATCCCGTTAATCCTATTTTTTAGTATTATATTATTTTCCATTAACTAGTTAACTATTTTTTATAATTATCCGACCGTTATAGGTTGCTATAAGTTAGTGTCTACTATACTGGTATCGTTACCTAACCTTAAAGTAGTTGCCGCCGTTAATAGCGTTATAGTGGCTGCTTTTAGTGGCATATTATTTAACTTTATTAATACTATAACTTTAGTAGTAAATATATAACGAAGCCTTATAGCAGGAACTACAGTGGACTTATTAATAGGCTAGGTATATAGGTAAATAAGAAGTCAATAACGTAATAATAACTAGTGGAGTAGTTGCCTAATAGATTAACTCTAATTATATTCTAAGATTTACTATAAAGGAGAGAACTATCTAGGTAGGGACTGTGGTCCTTTAAATACATAACCGTACTCCTAAGAAATCCCCTTTATACGTAAGGTATATATACTCTATCTACTCTATTATAGATTCTATAGATCTTCTAGATTATATAGATTACATTATATAACCTTAGTTACTATTCCTCATTATATAGTTCTATCGGCTCTATCCTAAACCGTGTCTAAATTAACCAACTAGCTTCTTCCGACTCCTCTCCTAGTAGTTATAATATCGTACTTAAAGCGTCCGTAATATATCTTAAGAAGGTTTATAAGAAGGTTTATTTTAAAAAGTAAAAACTTATAAAATAAGGTTTATAGGAACTTAGCGATAAAAGAACGGATTCTCTTNTANCNGANAAGGAAATAGATCTAAGTAGTTTAGCAACTGCTCTTCTTAGGTCCCCCTTAGGTGACTTATTTTTTAGCAATTTTTCCTTATTAATATTACCTAACCTAATTTCTTCTAATACTCCTATACCTTTCTTATAGCGTTTTTTAAATTCTCTAGTAGTTCCTAGGTAGTCTTATTATAGCCTATCTACTTAACCTTATACTATTTTTTTGTTAATATCCTTATAACTAATAATCTTCAAAACTTACTATTTATCTTCCTCTTATTCTCTATACGTGTTTGCTTTATAGACTAGTAGCTTAATATTCCTATATACTAGTTCTAGTATTACAATATACTATATAAGGTAGATCTTTATTTTAGCTAGTAGGTTTAACTTAAATATAACNNGTNAAATCCTTTNNNTAATTTTAAAAGGTNNTAGTNTAANNTNGTNTAANTTCTTACTTAGTTATTAACTNTTAAAATTTTTATATAGTAGCCATACTTTATCTCCCTCCTTAAGATCTAGTCCCTTAGATCTCTTAATATTATAGTACCTTATTATTCTTTCTTATACCTTTTTCGCTAATTCTATAAGGTCTATATAAAGATTTATTAACATTTTTATTCTTTCTTTAGCTGTGCTACTTATTTTCTTTACTTATTATAGTAATAATGATATTCTTAGCTTATATCTATAATTTGCCTTAAATAGTAATATACCTATTCCTTCCTATAGTGTTATATTATATATAAACTATATAACTAGTAATAGCAATACCTAATTATTTTATGCATAATTAATATAATGCCTTAAATACTATTCTAGCGTCTAATTTAATCTTTCTATTTAACCGTCTATCTGCGGGTAATATACGGTAGAAGTTGCTGCTTAAACTCCTTATTTTACTAAGAATACCTCCTAAAATACTACTATAAATCTTAAATCTCTATCTAATATAATCTTACTTAGTGCTCTATATCATATAAAAACTTCTTTAACGTAGATTTTAGCGATATCTTCCACTTAGATTTCTTCTATGCATATTATAAAGTAGCCCCATTTAGTTAACTTATCTACTATTACTAAGATTATATCGTAATCTTATCCAGTAATAGGATCTTTTAATGTCGGGAATGAGGCAAGTTGCCGTCACGTGATGGCAAGTTGCCATCACGTGTCGCCGCGGCACTAGCGTAGCGAGGAGCCTTAAGTTCCTCCCCCTCCCTTATTTTAATAACCAAGCTTTATTAACCAACATTACTATAACCTACTTAAGTAGTCGTTATTAGTGAGTTACCCTATATAACTAATACTAATCAGTAGTTAAATATATAGTTAACTATAGAGTAGCTAGGTTTTCAAATAGAAGAGACAGTTTCGTATAGGGGTGCTATATACGCTTATATAGAATGGATCCCGGTAATACTATACTACCTTAAACTTACGGAAAACTAGTAACAGAAGTATTACTAAGTATTAGGAGATACTAAGTTGCGTCTATTACGCAGAACAATCGCGTTTACGAAGATTTGGTTGTACTTTAGGTTAGAAGTGTTACTAAACCTAGGGTCCTAAGTTAACGTCCGAAACGCGTTAAACGATATTTAAAACGCGTTAAACAACATCTTAAATTGCCTACCTCTTAATAGCAAACCTACGAGATCCTACGAAACCGAAAATCCTACCTACCTTTAATGTACGACACCCTGTCAATTCTATACCTACTATGGCGTTAACCTACCCAAAGAAGTATAAGAATGATATTAACCTAGAGATATAGAATAGAGACATTAGCCCTATAACCGCTAAGTAATAGGACCTAAACGGATTCTTATTATACCGTATAGTATACTATAAAGATAGCAAATATAACGATATTATGCTATAGTATTATATAAAGGAGGACTTTATTAGATAGATAAAGGAAACATAAACTCCTGTAAAGAAGGATATTATATAAGACTTCCGTAACTTCTTGCGGGAGTATAGAGTATTTATACCTATAGACGGGGGTACTATTAGAGATAATATTTAGGAGTAGGTTATTAACGTAAAAGAAGAATATAAATGGACTCTATAAGAGATTAAGCACTAACTACGCACTATAAGGAAGCTTAATTCACGATGGAACCTAGGCAATATACCTCTAGAGACAAACCTACCTCCGCCTTTAACTCCTCCGTATCTAATTTAACCCGTAGCTTTAATATTAGATACTATACCCTAATAAGAGCAGGCACAGGATCCTATTGCTTTGCAATTTAATGACCTTTAGACTCTACTAACTAGACCTATATCCCTACTGCAGCCTATAATATAACTCTTACCTCCTCTATCTTAATCTTAAATCGGAGGTAGTTTAAAATTGCTTATAGAGCTTGTAAAGCTCTATTTAGATTAAAAGAAGAAGTTTAGCGGGGAATTATATAATGTTCTTAATTTAAAACTATGTATCTTTTATAACTATTACCAGAAGGTAGAAATAGAGTCTAATTAATACCACAACGCCTATTCCGTTATGCTTAAGGGCCGAGTTAGTACCTTTTATTATAACCATTTAGTAGAAAAAGAATATAATTTTAACCGTATAATATATAAGTTAAGATACCACTTTAAAATAAAAGAGAATAAGTAGCAGTATATATTAGAATGGAGAGAGACTACCTTTTTAAGAATTATTGTTATAAACCTAGGTGTCCCTCGGCTTGATTATCTTTAAAAGCTCTTTAATTAACTTTAGATAATTTAGCGTAGTATATCCAAATTATATTAAGAGGACTTTAGCCTATATAATTAAGTTATTAGCGTATACTAAGGTATTAAAGAATATAACCTTACTCTCTTTAATCCTGTAAATACTTATAAAGGAGTATATACTTAATTAAGATCTTCTATTAGCACCGTTTTACGCTCTTAAGAAGTAGAGTAATTTAACGCCCAACTTTAACCTACTTTAATTGACCCGCCTAACTAATATAATTATAACTGGACTAATTAAATATATAGTGGCTAGGGTAGATAATACGGTAGAGGGTATAATTAACGACTATAAGGTAAAGGTGGAGGCCCTTATGGAGGTTTATTTTAAAGTAATTGCTAGAAGAAGTGCTATATTTATAAGAAACCGAATTACTGGTTAACTAGGCATTCTCTTAATAAGCAAAAGGAGATATATAATAAGTTTCGCCAGAGTATAAGAAACGTTAAAAATTATAAGGTTACTATGGCCTACTTCTAAAGCTTCCTAGTTTAATATAAAGGCGTAAAAGATTTTAAGGGTAAGGTTAATAAGGCCGAACAGCTCCTTATAGATATAAAATTGAGGACTACTTACCTAACTAATACTTTACTAAGTATGGTAAGGTAGATGGTATATAAACCGTTACTATTCTTAATAACCAATCTATGCTCTATTTTACTACAAAGTTAGATATCTTTAATAAGCTAAAGGAGAGTTTTGTATTCTCCTTTAATAATAAATACTTGGTAAACGTCTTTTATAGTATTATGCCAGATATAGGAGCCGTAGGAGTATTTATAGTAGGAGAACCTTAAGTTTGAGCTCTTTAATAACTTAATACTTTTATCTAGATTAACTAATTAACGGCAGGCTAATATATAATATGTTTTAGCAAGGGTACCGCGATCTCTTTTGGTATAATTAGGGTCTAAACCCCCTTAGGATATATTAAATTCCATATTATTCCCGCAAATACTCCGTTTCTATTCTGCATTAGGGATATAAATAAATTAGGCGTTAAGCTTAACAACCTTAAGAATATACTTATATAGGGAGATAATTAGGTGCCTATTGTATATAAGTAGGGTTACCCTTAGCTGCTCCTTTAATAACTAGAAAAGAGTGTTACTTAGAGCTATTTAACTAAGTTAGAGTTATGTTAACTACACCATCGTTTTAGCTACCTATCTGTTTACCGATTACTTAGGGTTCTTTAGCGGGCAGGCCATAAAGTTAAGGTTAAGGCAATTAAGTATCTTATAAAGTACTGCTATTACTACTAAATGAATTAGAAGTCCCCTAGCCGATTTAAGTTCACCCTTAAAGATAACTATAACTTTAACTTCTATATTATCGTTAACGTTATATATCTTAGTGGTAAGCTAGTACTCTAAGTTATTAACTTTTTAACCTCCTTTTAAGCCGCACGATTTTTAAAGAATATATTAGCTAGGAATGTATAGGATACCCTTTAATTATACTAGATTAATATCTATCTAGAACCCCCTAATTAAATTATCTATAATATAGGAAAGAACTTCTTATCTATAGAGTTTCGATAATAGATAAAGGTAATAGTAATTAAGGTTAAGGAAGTCCCTATTAAGGCATATAATAGTATTAGAAAAGTAAAGTAATATTATACACTATTACGCCACGTATATAAGATTATCTCCTTAAAACTAGAGGACGCTAGTAAAGAACTTACCTTATAAATGGCTATTAAAGCCATTAACGATTCCGCTAGCCTAAATGGACTTATACCTATGTTACTAGTCTTTAGCACCTACCCTTAAATAACTAATAATTTTCTACTATCTCCCTCTATCGTATAATAAGCTAAGGCTATTTATAAGGTAATGAAGGAGGTATAACATCTCTACGCTACACGCTAGGTTAATAATGTACTAGGAATAAGAAATGGTCTAAATACCTTAACTACGCTTAATCTGCCACTCTAGTTTAAGGTACGCGTATAGCGTAAAAAGGAAGAATAGTTAGGCCCACATTAACTTATTATAATTAATGGTTAGACTTATACTATTTAGATGCCTTATAGACCTACTTAATTCCATTTAACTGTTATTAAGCCTTACTATAAGGATAGCAGTTCCGAGCCTTCACAGGATGCTATAGAAAATGCCCTAAAGGAGAGCCACGATTAACGTACTCTAAAAGGCAACCACGATTCTAATATAATTATAGTAGATACGCCGCAACTATAACGCGGTAGAGGTCGCCTAAAGGGATTATAAAATTACTAACATCTTATTAATTTTAAAGAGCAATTTATTGCCGCTATTAAGAATAGAGTTAAGCTATTAATGGCCTTTATAACAGCTAAGGAGAAGGCTAACTTTAAACTTGTAAAATAGCTCTAAAAGGAAGGTCGTATTATAACTTTAGGAGCTCCTTTCTAAGTATCTAATAAGTAGGAGATCGATGGCCTTATTGCGAGAGGAGTCTTTAAATTTAAGAAGTATAACCCTATTAAGTTTAATAAAGTTTATATCTTTAAGTTAAGAATAGTTAACGAGATTAAAGGCAAAGCTACTAACGCCCTATTTAAGAAATTAAGGCTTATTATTTAGGGTTATAATAATAACGGTAAGGAAATAATTCTTATGCAATCTCCTATAATTTAACGAGCTAGTTAGTAAGTTATTATTGCGCTAGCTCCCTCCTTAATAAAGAATAAAATGGCGGTCTATTTACGAGATATTACTTAGGCCTATACCCAATTAGAGACGTACCTTTAGCGCTTAATATTAGTATACCTTCTAGAGCAAATTTGTCACTAATATCCCAAGGATATAATTATAGTTATGCTTAAGCTATTATATAGTATCGCAGAGGCAGAAACCTATTAGTAGGCTACCTACAGCAAGCACTATAAAGAGAAGCTTTTAATAACTACTTCTATATTTAATTTATACTTCCTTATTATAACCACGAGAACTCTATTTAGAATTATCGGTATATAAACTAATAATATAATTATCTTAGGAGACGACCGATTTTTAGCTCTTAAGGAAGATAAGCTAATAAAGGTAAATCTTATAGTAAAGCTAAAAGAAAAGCTTAATTTAATAATACTATTACTTTTTAATGGATGTATCCTCTCCCTAAATAAGGATTCTATTGCTTTACGCCAAAAGGGTTAAGGTAAGAAGATTAACGTTATTAATATTAACTCTCTAAAATAAGGATATATGGAGCAACGCGCTTATAGAGCTTATATTACTTCTATCTGTTAACCTAAGGCTTTATTTAATCTCTCTGTTGCCACCTAATACTAGGAACTAACTAAGGATAACGTCCTTACCCTAAATAAGCATCTCTTCTAGCAAATAAACCATCTTGATTAGGGACTACTCTACGTACCTATTAATCTTCCTACCGCTAAGCTCTTTATATTTGTTAATAGATTATTTATAAATAATAAAGATTTTAGCTCCTAGCTAGGATATAAGATTATTATTACAAATAAATCTACTAGAGAGAATAACTTTATAATCTATAGTAATCTTATCTATTAGAGCTTAACTATAAGTAAGCGCGTTACTTAAAGCGTTCTAGCGTTAGAGATATATAGAATAATTAGCGGAGTTAATATAGCAATTACAATTGGAACTACCCTAAAGATAATTATAGATTAACTTAAACTTCCCGTTATCCCTATAATCGTATATACCGACTTATACTCCCTTTATAAGTATTTAGTTAAGCTTAGTACTATAAAGGAAAAGCGCCTTATAATTAATATTATGGTACTTCGTTAATCCTATAAATAGTAAAAACTCTTTAAGATTTAATAGATTAACGGTTAAGATAACCCAGTAGATATAATAATAAAGGTAAACCTAAATAAGGCTCTAGAAACGTTTGTTAATATAAATACTTTATATATATGAGTTAAAGGTTAGGTTAAAAGGGAGTAGGAGTACAATAATCTACGGACCCTAATTCCAACTAGCTAATTAGGATTTTCCATCCCTAGGATAAAAAATCGCTATTGGCTCGCTTATAGCTAGCGCCTTAATGGCCCTAACGGCCCTAATATAATATCTACCTACGACTCCTTAGTAAGAAAGCACCGCGTGCTAAAGAGGCAAATTTTGGGATAGCGAGACTTATATTACAATAGTAATAATAAATAAGGAGGATTTATATTTGTTATAATAGTTAAGCAGTATTTATATATAGATAGCAACTATAAAAGAAGAGTTGCTAGTGTCGGGAATAAGGCAAGTTGCCGTTACGTACGGTAAACTGCCGTCATGTAATGGCAAGTTGCCATCACGTGTCGCCGCGGCACTAGCGTGGCGAGGAGCCTTAAGTTCCTCGCCCTCCCTTATTCTAATAAACAAGCTTTATTAACCAACATCACTATAACCTACTTAAGTAGTCGTTATTGGTGAGTCACCCTGTGTGACCAACACTTAACTTTAGTAACTTTATAATAAAGTCCTATAATATAACGTCCTATAATCTCTCTAGTATTTTAATAGGTTATAGCCCTCTATATAGCTTATACCTTATTAGTTTATTTCTTTAGCAATTTAGACACTCTTTTATTACTTTTCTTATAATACTTTAGATTCCGTTAATAATATATTCTTCCTAAAGTCTTAACACTAAGCCTATTGCTCTATTATATCCCTAAGTCATTCCCTTATAAAAGTCTTCCATAAAATACTCTGCTATGCTCTTTAGGATATACTTCACTTCTTAATTTTCGTATATATCTATCTATAGATCTTCTAGCTATACTTTTAGAATTCTTTATATCTAAAAGCTCTCTAGTATCTTATAGACTCTTTTTAGTTTATTATTCTCTTAAGTTGCTACTAGTTTAGGGTAATTATATCTAATCCATCCACCCTTATCTCTACGTAGTATTACTCCTAATAGTTTCTTATTATTTTATAGTTTAGCTTTTCTACTAAGTGCGTCTACTCTTACGTTCTTAGTTCCTTTAGTATACTAAATCTTAAAATAGTATTCTATAAGTATTTCTGCCTATCTAACCTGTTTATAATTAAGTTCTTTTGTTATTAGGAACCCTATTAGGTTCTTATAATCTATCTTAACTACAAATAGTTTCTCTACGCCTTATAAGAATGCTCTCTATTCCTTTAATACTGTAATTATACCTAATAACTCCTTATTATAGACGTCGTAGTTTAACTCTAATAGTGTTATCTTTCTACTATAGTATAATACTAGATACTATGCGTCCTTGTGCTTCTATAGCAAATATGCTCCTAATACGTAGTTTAATACATCTATCTCCACAACCATATCTAGTCCTAGTTAGTAGATCTTAAGAATTAGCTCCTAGGTAAACAGCTTTTTAAGTTCTTTAAATAACTTTTTTTATTTGTCTCCCTATGCCTATAGTTTCTCTTTCTTTATAAGCCTAGTAAACGGTTTAATATTCTTTAACTATTATACTATAAACCTTCTATAGTAATTGCAAACCCCTAAAAATGACCTTAACTATATTATATTCTCTAGTTCTTACTAACTTACTATAGCTTTAATCTTCTTTAGGTCCATACTAATATAACCTAGTTTAATAATAAATCTAATAAAATCGGTCTTCCTAGTAAAGAACTTATATTTCTTAATTGCTACTAGTATCTATTCTTTCTATAGTCTCTTTAAAACCTATTTAACGTATTCTCTATATTCTTCCTTAGTTATTAAGTAGATAATAATATCGTTAAGGTATACTATAATAAATTCATTAAGATGTTCTCCTAATATACTATTAATTCTCTTCTAAAATGTTATAGGTGCATTTATTAATTTAAATTGCATAACTAATAGCTTATATAGTCCTTCTCTTAACCTAAAAACTGCTTTCTATTTATTGCCTTCCTTAATTCTAATCTAATGGTACGCCTATCTTAGATCTATCTTTATAAAGATTTACGCGTTACCTATCTAATCTTAGATTTTATTAATTAAGGGTAAAGGATACCTATCCTTCCGAGTAATGCTATTTAACTATTTATAGTTAATATATAATCTAAGTTTTCCGTTTTTCTTTAGTATAAATAGTACTAGATAACCTACTAATAATTATAATAGTTTAATATACCCTTTTGGCCGTCGAAAACAGACTCTGCACCTATACGTGGTGTCGGCTACAAACCTAGGTCTTTAAAGTTCAGACTTAGAGCTAACGCAAAGACGTCGCACAGCGTGCGATACGACATGGTGGTGGTGGTTGCGAGTATTATGGGCGGTGGTGAAATTTTTTTATATGGGATGGTGAGATCTCGAAAACTACCACCGTTAGTACCCCGTACGATAGCGGCTACTACACTATCCTCCTATTAAGGCACCTATACGATCCAACATAGATGCGCAGTTTCGATAATATCCCTTAAAACCCCAATAGAAAGCATTAATGACCTTATATCGACGAACGGACGAGCGTAAACAAAACGAGCAAATATACGGCCCCTCCTAACCCCTAGGACAATCGCCTGTAGAGCATATAGTCACTTACCGTACTACCGTAATACTACTAAAACCGGCAGCTGGATAACCCTATATAGTTTTCCTTGTCTCCTCTTAACGAAGTGGTAGCCTTAAAGAGGGCCTAGTGACTAGGGCCTAGGCATAAAGATACTTAGATACACATACACACACATCCCGCTTTCGTCTTTTAGTATTAGGATAGTAGAACGGATAAATTCCCCTTACGCCTTTAATAGGCCTTAGGGGGGGGAGGCAAGGCGTATATAGTAATAGTTAATAAGAGATAGTATATAGGGGGTGATTAAGATATGGGACACAACTATAGGCATACGGCAATTAATTAGCAAGGCCTAGCTGGGACGTAGTAAACCCTAGCTCTGGATAAGTTAAAGAAGGAAGCAGTGGTTCCTAAGGAGTTTAAAATATCTAAGGAGGAGGACGTAGCTGTAGGCCCGTAGGGCCGCTGCTACGTACAGGCATGGCAATTTGGGGTTTTTTTTATCCTACTAAGGTGGCTTATAGGGTTTTTCCTCCCCCAATATATTAGGGGTTTTCTTCCTATAAATCTATAAGTTTCCCCTATATATGGAGTAGTTTACGTAGGCCGTATAGGATCCGTATTAGACATTAAGCAATAAATAAATAATAAATAATAATATACCCTTCCGTAAGTTTTCTTAGACAAACTCTTTAAGTGCGCTTACCTCCTCTTAAGTAAGCTTATAGGTTAGAAAGAACCTTAGACTTATTCCTGGTTTTAACTCTATCTTATAATCCTATACTATATAATCTACCAGCTTTTTACTTTCTAAGCTCTATAGTTTCTTACCGTATTTATAGTATCTTTTTAGTATATAACTTAAGCCTTACTTAGTCTCTTTATATATTACTCCAACTTAGTACTATACTAACTTAGTTTATTATTATATCTTGCGGCGTTAAGTATCTTTAATATTAACTTAACCTATAATCTAATTAATTCTTAGGTTATATTTTTATAACTAAGGCATCCCTAATACTACCTTATACCGTCCTAATAGTAGGATATTAAAAGACATCTTAACTTATCTTCCTTTAATAGTTATCTAGATAGGTCCTATTTTAAGATTAATAATCCCTCCTCCGTAGGCTATTAGATCTCCTAAAATTATAACTAATAAGTAAAATTATTCCTTCTATTTATAAGGTAATCCTATTCTCTTAACTGCTACTAGTAAGATATAGTTCCTTATTGCTCTACTATCTATTAGTACTTAAAACTATTAATTTTACTATTTAACTTATAAATTTAAGTATTGTCCTTAAATTCCTTTAAGGGTCTAAGGATCTACTACTAGCTCCCTCTAGTCCTATAGGCCTCCACTTTTCCCAACTATTAGCTACTTAATCCTATTATACTTAGCTTATTCTTTAGCTAATACCTAGTTTACTTTTTATTTTTAATATACTATAGACATATATTCTCTAGGCATTCCTACCACTATTATTTATCTAGGCATTCTTCTATAAGGAATCTTCCTAGTTAAAATATTAAATCTTCTTCCTCTTAAACTTCTATTAGATGCCAGCTGTATATATACTTAGTATTCCTATACTATTGCTTATCCGGCGCCTAATATATCTATATAAAGTATTTCTAATTCTTTTTTTTTAGATTTTTATGCATTATATATATATTATCCATATATATAATCTATAATAGCATATAGTATACTAGGTGCTTTGGGTTAACTCTTAACTTATCTTTGTCTTTAAGTTTAAACCTTTGCCGTATTAATCTAAACGTTATAACTTTATTTATAGGTACTAAAATATATATCTCGCTCCTCTAGTCCTCTAATTATTCCTTTAAATCCTTTAATATTATAATTAAGGCTCCTTTAATATAAGTTATAGCCTTCTCTATAATTAGGTGGTTTTAGATAACTCGTTTATTTAACCATATATAGAAATCTTCCTACTTATCGTTATGTTGTTACCTATACCACTTTTAGTATAGCTACTAGAGTATATACGGCTTATCTATAAGGAAGTATCTTCTTATTACTACGTTGTAATAGCCCTTTATATGTCGTTTCTTAAACCTAGTAGGGATTCCTAAACCCTCTTCGTTTTCTAGTTTAGTAAGCTACTTAGCTCTTAGTATACCTACCCTAGGCCTATTAGTAATTCTTTATATTAGTACTCTATCCCTTATACGCCCTAGTGTGCTAAATCTTTTATCTAGTTTCTATTCTTGCTATATAATAATTCTTTACCTAAATTCTTCTATAGTTTCTTTTAGTTTATATCTCGCGAGTAAATCCTTAAAGTCTTCTTACTTCTTAATCTTAGTGTTATATTCTTTAATAGTCCTTATTTATATATTAAAATCTTAGTCCTATAGGATTCTTAATCCTAAGCTTACTTCTATCTTAGGCTTTGCTCCAGCCTTAGTCTAATTAGGCTTTTATAGTGTTCTTATCTCATCTTAAAAGTTTTAAATCTCACTTATCTCGTCTTAAGAGTCTTATATTTTTAGGAAACTTCGTCCTAAGCTTATTTATATATTACTAAACTAAGCCGTTGCTCTGCTCTATTAGTTATCGTCCGTTATAGGTCCTTAAGCTTACCTCATCTTATCTTAAGAATCTTAGTCGTCTCGCATCTCGTCTTAAGANTCTTAAGCNTTTNGCNTTTTNCCTTTATTAAGTGCTAAAGTGGTTTACTATCCTACTTCTCTTATATCTCGCGAAGTAATAGATATCGTATCTAGTGGGGTCTTAATCCCTACTAATATTCCCTATTCCGTAGTGGAATTATCTTTTACCTGTTATATAATATCTCTAAGGTCTATATACTCCTAATAAGCTGCCCTTATTACCTTATTATTACGGAATATTTTACCTATATTAAATTTATCGTCCTTAATGTCCAATCTGCGAACTGGTTCGTTGGTTCCTTTAAACTCTACTAACTTTAGCTCTTATAGCTAATAGCTTACGCTATACTTAGCGTCCTTATAAATTTGGTATACGTTATTATAATAAAACGCAAAACTGTTAATTAAACATTCTTTTATTCCTTATAGTATACTATTATCCCTCTATACGTATATGTCTTCTACTAGTCTCGTTTTTTTTACTATATAGTAACTCTAACTACTTCTATAGTCTCTAATATAGTAACCCTGTTTTCCGTAATTTATATAAGCTCCTTTTTTAAACTATTTTTCTTGCTGTAGAGTTCGCCTAAACGTCTTTTACTGTTAAAATCCCTAGTTTGGCCTCTACTCCTTAAACCTTTAATTACTTAATCCTTATTCTCTAGGTTTCTATAATTTCTTATTTTATTTTTTAGACTCTTTAGTACTACTTAGGTCTATTAGCTCTACGCTATACTATAGTTTTTAACTTTAACTTTACCGTTACGTGCCTTGCGCCTTATATAACTATAGAACTCTATCCTAACCCTTCTTAGTTTGCTCTCTTTAGTAGATTCTATTATTAATCTTAATTACTTAATTAATTAAATTTCTAAAAGTATCCGTATCTTTTATTAGGATAATTATATTCTAGACTTTCGCCTTAAGTCCTTACTTATACTATGCCATAAGCGCTTTATTATTCTATTTAACCTATATTACTAACGTTTAAAACTATATCATATACTTAATTACTAAAGTTCTCTATACTAGGTTTTAAAGCTTTTTTTTTACCGTAGTAGTTACCTCCGAGTCTTTAAATATTTATATTAGTTATTCCGCAAACCTGTTCTAACTTAAGAATATATACTAGACCTCTTAGTTGGTGGTTGTTATACTATATTCTTACATTTCTATAAGGTAAGGCTTAAACCACTTAAGTGCCCTTCCCGTTAAAAATAATCCTACGTAAGCGACTTAATCTATAGGCGTTCCTAGTTTAACTCCCTCTTATATAACCTTAAAGTGCATTTATATAAGGAATCCCTTAAGCTTTAACTTTTCTCCTAAGAATCGCTTAATTAAGGGTAACTTAACCTTAGCTGCTCCGATCCCACTAATCCTATCTTTAAATATCTTATTATTATCTATTAATCGGTCAACTATTTCCTATAATTATCCAACGGTAACTAACTAAGAGTTAGTGTCTTCTGCTATACTAGTATCGTTACCTAATCTTAATATAGTTGCTGCCGTTAACGGTGTCGTGGCTAATGCTTTTAGTGGCATGTTATTTAACTTCTTTTACTATAACCTTAGTAGTGAATGTATAATGAAGCCTTGTAGGAAATACTACAATAGGCTTATTAATAGACTAGGTATATAGGTATAAAATAGTTAATAACATAATAATAACTAGCGGAGTGGTTGCCTAATAGATTAACTCTAATTATATTCTAAGATTTACTATAAAGGAGAGAACTATTTAGGTAGGGACTGTGGTCCTTTAAATACACAACCGTACTCCTAAGAAATCCCCTTTATACGTAAGGTACGTATTATACATATTATACGTAAGGTACGTATTATACATATTATACGTACATTCCCTTTATACACTATGTATACTGCGTACAACGTTATATAACCTTAGTTACTATTCCTTATTATATAGCTCTATTGGCTCCATCCTAGACTGTACCTAAATTAACTAACTAGCTTCTTCCAACTCTTCTCTAAGTAGTCGTAACATTGTACTTAAAGCGTCCGTAATATCCTAGTTGGAAGTCTATCTTAGATCCCCATTTTAGATAATTATTAATATTACTTTTAAGTTTAATTTATAAATTTACTACTTTATATGCCCTCCTTTCGCATCTACTATATCTTAATAACGTTTTTTTATATTCCTAATATATCTTATAAAATTAGATAGTTCTAATGCCGCCTACTCTTCCTTTATATATTGCCTTAACTCTATAAGGGTATACGGAAACCTTTTAGCCACTTTCTATTTTAATAGACGCTAGATATTCTCTATTAGATTTAAGTTAGAAGAATTAGTAGGCTAATATATCTTATCTATACTATTTAAATTATAAAGCTATTACGTAACCTTAGTAGTATATTAAGGAGCGCCGTCTTCTATTAGAATAATATACGTCTAAGGGTTCTCTAGGTATTATGCCACCTAGTCTATAAATTAGTATACCTAGGGAAGTACTCTTTCTCTATATACTTTACCCGTTACACTACCCTATTCCTTTTTAATAACTACTATATCTCCTTTACTAAGCGCTAAAATACTCCTATCCCTTGCATAGATGGTGTGGATATAACTATGGCCCGTGCACGACGTCAAAAAATATCAACTTTTTTGACACTGGCAGAAAGCCTCACCGAAGCGATATAATTGGCTAAGCACGGGCCACACTCTTAAGCACGCATCCATCTATGCAAGGGATAGATAGTTTAAAAAGAGTAATCTCTAAACTTAGGAGAATAATAAGAATTATTATACTTCTCTTTTAGTTACTAGGTGATATATACCTTTCTAAAGCCTTTAGTTAAGAGGAAGCACTTATTAATCTAAATAATATAAGCCCACCGCTCTAGCGTCTAGCTTAAATGCTTAATTGCCCATACTAAACGTACTTATTTTTATACTTTAGTAAGGAGAGGTTTAAAGGTAGCCACGCGGCGACCGTAAAACTCTATCTTAAATACTATCACGAGGGCTTTTTAATAAGCCTATATACCTTCTAGCTAAGCAACTTCCTTATACGTTATTTAACGATAAATAGCGTTAAGGGTCGTATAAGCAATAAGACGTTCCCAAATCTCACTTATAATAGTAGGCTTTCTACCTATTTACTTCTTTAGGGCTTTAACTTAGGATCTTATTACAGATTAAATGGTTATTTAAGGAAGTCCTATAGTTATAGCGATTGCTTTTAGTGTTTAATATAAAAGATTAAAGAGTGTAAAAATATAATAGCGCTCTTTATAGGATAGTTTAGTTCCTAGTTATTAGGTCTAGTTTTAGGTCTAGTCTATTAAATATAATAGGCGACACTAACAAGGTCTTTAAATAACGTTGGATATACTTATTCTACTAATATACTTTAATATACTATATAGCAAGGATATACGCTTTTATAGTTAAAGCAATTATTCTAGTACGTTTAATAGCACTACCTAAGATAATAAATTTCTTGCTAATGCTTTTTAAAGCATTAGAGTAATAACTAGGACTAGATTTTTAGTGCAGGTATATATAATATTTAGCCTCTAGGAGGGTTAATCTATTAATTTCCTTACATTACCGCTATTTGTATTATTCTATCTGCTATAATAGATAAGTAAACGCATCTACTTACTTATCCCGCTTTGCAAATTTTCCTTAGAAATAAGTAAGAAGCGAGTTCGCTAATAAACACTCGCTTAGTACCGTGGGGTCAGTACCGCTACATACCACGACTAAATCTAAAAACGATTTACGGTAGCTGCACGCGTACTTCGGGTTATCCTAAAATCTTGCCAACCTCTTAAGAATGACGACTAAGTCTGCGGCGTAGATATAGCCGTATATCATGCTATAAGTTAGGCCGCATCGCGAAGTTAAACGGTAATCGTCGCTAGTCCGAGGTTAGGAGTTCACGCTTCAGTTAACTTAGCAATCGCGCCACGCTAATCCAACGTAAGCAGCAGGGCATCGGAGAGTTCTGTAGCTAGTAGCATAAACGCGGCAGTGCTTAACCGCCACAACGCCAAGCCTAAGAGAGTTGTTCCAACGTACTAGCCTATAGTAAAACCGCTCCCTACCGGCTTCCTATCTTCATTTTAAGAAAGTAGCGCCTTAAAAACAACCCTAGGGTCGTTGCGGGTCAGCCGTCCTCCTTACTATTAGTGGCAAAATATCGCTACTATAAACTCCTTTCCGCTGACAAATTATAGCTTGGGTATAACCTTCTAAAGTACCCTCTATATACACTTTTCTTTATACTTACTATAGTGTTTTATACGGGCATAACTTAACTTATAATATCTCTCTCTTAACATTAAGGAGATAACTATTAAGCAGGATCTCTTAATAAGTTTATATTAGGGTTGCATTTCCTTAAAAAATAGTATAACGAGAGTAGGCCGACCCTCCTCACTGCCAGTGTCGCTCTATAGTTAGGTCCTATTTATAACTACTTAAACTAACTAGGAATGAAGGAGGGTAGGTATTAACTAGATATATTTTTAATGCGTAAGCGCTAGGCCTAGTATACTATAGCTAAGCAACGCAGCTAGCGTCTACCTTAGCCTTGTGTAATAAGTTCTGCCTTATTAAGCTGAGATGGACTAGATACCTCTACGCTGTCGGCATAAGGCTTTGCCTAATATCGTCCCTATACTTCTACTATCTTATAGGAAGTCCGCACTTAGATATGCGCACTTTACCTTTACGTGTTAAGACTATAGCCGAAGCGCTAGCCGTGGTCGGCATCGTTGCCAATATTATTTAACTGGTCGATTTCGGCACCAAGGTTCTAGCACGGCTTAACCAATATTAGTTTACGCTCGTAGAAATCCCGGAAGCGTTCCGTTATATTAGATCTGAGTTTCCTGTATTACTAGATGCCCTCTCTTAGACGAAAGCCGTAATCGATGCTGGATTGTTGCAAAATAAAAGCAAAAAGGCACTCCTCTTAACGGTTAGGCTGCCGACAGAATAAGCGAGACCCTAGCGATGTACAACAAATACCCTTTACTTAGGTATCTTACCTACTTACGGATAACAGATGCAAGTGTCTCTATAATATATGCCGATGTGCAACAACACGCTAAGGGATAAGCAATTCGTCCGCACGCGTGTTAATTAACCGAAGTACCCACCGAACTAACCGGCCGGTGTTGCTTTCGGCATTATATCTATATAGTCTATATCTTATCTTAAGCACCATAGGGCCTTCTTGCCTCTTTTAGCCTAAGAGTTACCTAATACGGGCAGCGCTTTCTTAATAACATTATCTAATACCTTTATCTATACGCCATACCCTTCTACTAGAGGCGGCAAGATGTAAATTCAGGCCTATGTGCTTAATAAGAAGTATGCTACTAATGGCGATATTAGCCCTAAAACAGCTTCAAGATAGTTGTTATATCTAGTTAAGCAAGATTAGCGATATTAGAGGTGAAATATTTGTCCGCCTTATAGAAAGTGCCGCCGGAAGCTATATAGGCCATCCTCTTAAAGTGAACTCGGCCGAAGCTAGATACTAACCCCCGAGTTATCTTCTCCAATAACTGATCTTGCGACTATTAGCTTTTATAGAAGTAGGATTCGGAACATAGACGTACCGTTTATGCCTATAAGAGCGTATACATAGTTAGCCTCCGCAACCTTAAAGTAAGTTATAGGGTATCTCGTTTCCCGCGGGCCTGAGGGCTCTCTTAATTAGACTTCCTAATATATTGTCTTATCCTAACAACACTTAAGACCTTTAAGGCTTAACATTTTGACTTCTTTTATAAAGTTATACTGGTACTTGCTAGAAGAAAGAGTTAGTAGTGTAAATCGAAATATATGCGCTAAGTAAAGGCTTGCTATTTATTTAGACTATTGAAAGCAATTGCGTAAAAGATCAATTAACTCGTTATAGAGGAAATCCAGGTTTCTAGGATATTTTATAGAATTTTGATATTCGTGTATAGTAGGAAGTAACGTCGCACCCCAGAAAGCGAGCCACCCCCCCAAGCGAGCCATACGCGTCTGTACGCGCTCTTCTTCTTCCCCTACCAAATTACACCCAAATTGAAAATTTATTATAATATGCGGATCGTTAGTACCCCCTAACGAAAATTTTGACCCGAGTTTATAATAAGCCA
Organism: Cenococcum geophilum 1.58; assembly: GCF_001692895.1. Taxonomy (NCBI): domain Eukaryota; kingdom Fungi; phylum Ascomycota; class Dothideomycetes; order Gloniales; family Gloniaceae; genus Cenococcum; species Cenococcum geophilum. The sequence continues at coordinate 1,154,245 of NW_027137597.1, forward strand.
ATTGGTTAACCTAAAGCTTTAATTTAAAGCCTTATTATATAGAGATTAATTAATATATATATAGATAAGGTTTTCCAGGGGGAGAACCCCCTGGACCCCCCCTATATAGAGCTTTTACTTAATTTAGAAGTAATATATATATACCTCCGTCGTGCTATGCTATGGGGGCTGCTTTATAGTAGGGGGTAAGCTTTAGGCAGAGGCTTATGTAGAGCTTTAATAGAGGCTTATATAGAGCTTTAGTGGAGCCTTATATAGAGCTTTGGTAGAGGCTTATATAGAGTTTTATATAGAGCTTTGTGCAGAGCCTTATATAGAGCCTATTAGAATTACAAGGTTATAGGGTTACAGCGAAGCTATCTTGAGGATCTAATTGATAATAGAGATAACGCAGACGATAAATATTGATTGATTTGTGATGCAGTAGATGCGGTTAATGTCTATATAGATTGCATGCGGACTTCGTCCTCGTTATCTCGTTCCCAGACCTTCTTACCAAGGCTTACCTTGCTAAGCCGCTAGCCGCTTTTAGCAAGACCTTCGTTAGAAGGTCTAGTACACGGTTTAGATTTTTATTAGTCCCGCGCGGGGTATTTAGGCCTATATATACCTACTTTAAGCCAAATTGTCTTAACTTTTATAGCTCCCTAAGCTATTCCTAATGGCTAGAATTACTAAATTAAACCTAGCAAAGAAGACTATATTGCCTGATTTGCCCGATTCTAATTCGTTATCTTATTGTCGCGCCTGACGCCCCTAAGTTGTAGCAGCTACACCTCTCCTACAACTACCACCGCCCTCTTTTTACCACAGCTAGAGTACCCAAACCGACGAGCCAGCTTTAAATAAAAATTAAGGACTATAAGTCTTTTATTTAGAACGTAAAAGAGTTAATTTAATATTAGAATAGCTGCATAAGCACCGCTAGGGCATTGTAACTTTTATTAAGCATTATATAACCACTTTTGGCCCTTCTAATTACGATACGCCAGAGTAACATGCAAATAGGCTATAAAAGGCAATATTTGAAGAGCCAGAAGTTAAGAAACGGCTTATAGTATATAGTGATCGCCAGCTAGGAAGGCTCTATTAAGAACCTCTGTATAAGCAGATAGAGTAAGAGTTGGAGGATCTTATACGCCTAAGAGAAGAGAACGGAGTTATTATTCCTAGTAGGCTTAGACGATTTGACGCTAAAGAACTAGTTAAAAAGCTTAAGCTTAATACGATTACTGCTGACGTACAGTGCCTTACTCTAACGCTATGGAGCTTCCTTATAGCTTTAGTTTAGCAAAGGCCATATGCCAATTCTCGCGATATTACGCCTTACTATAATAAGCTCTTTATAGTATACGCAATCCTGGCGAATATATAAGCCCCTTAAGCTAGCTACCAGTTCTATACTGCTTTGGGGGTTTATTTATATAATATAGGTGTTAAAAGAAGGTATATTGCGCTTCGTTATAAGTTAGGAGTTATAATATCGTATACTGGTCTTACCAAAATATAAAAGGAACTAGAGGAAGTTGGCAGGGTATGTGCTTCCACACTTAAGGGTTTAGATAAAACGCCTCCATCACTGCGACCAGAGGGCATAGCAGGGTTGTAAACGATCAAACTAATTGCAATCAGATAAGATTATCGATTGGATTGTGATTGGATTGTCGGTTCGCAATCCGATTGTAATCCAATTCCAAATATTAGATTAGCGGCTTAGCATTCCCACATTAATAATTATAAGCTAAAGCTCTCCTTTTACATCGTACAAAAAAATAAGCTCTAAAGCAGATTTATCCCAGATTATAAATACTCTTTAATTAATTAAGCTTTCTTCTTAGAATAAGAGGAAATATTAAAGCCTAATCCTTTTATATACCTAAGAACCGTACGAACATAAGCCAGCGCAAGATAAAAACGGAAAAAAAATCTATTACTATAAGTCCATAGACTACAAGTATAGTATAATAGTTACTATAAATTTCCAGAGGCATCTTAAACAAAATTACTTAATTAATATTAGCCTTTTAAGAACAAGTTATACGAAGACTAAAGCAAATACTATACTTAAGGATCTTTAGGGGTAGGCTAGATCCAAGAGCGATCTATTAGAGTTTAAATCTATTATTCTAAGGTCCTCTCTTAATCGCGAAGTTATTAATTAAGCCCTTATTAATTTAATTATTATATAAAACCTTCCATTTAATACGGTTAAATAGCCAGAATTCCATACTTTCTATTAGGCTTTAAATTAGGAGTCCCAGAGCTTTATTATAGCAGCTTATAAAGATATTAGCCAGAAGATTAAACAGCCATTTAATTCTTAAAAGGATATCGTATAAAAAAAACTTCAGTCAGCGATTTTAAATATTTATCTCTCTATTAATGTCTGGACCTCTCTAAATAACTACTCTCTCCTCGCTATTTACTCCCATTTTATTAATACTTAAAAGCAAAGAGCGCGGGCTCTTCTTGCTTTACGGCCAATTGTAAACTATAGTAGAGAAGAATAGTAAAATACCCTTCTTCTAGTGCTACTGGATTACAGTATTATATGAAAGATTAGGGCTATTATTAGTAACAATTCTTTAATAAATAATATGCTGTGTTATATAATATCCAATTTCCTACTAGAGAATAAAAATATTTAATAGGATCCTATTTACCAACAAATTTAATACTAAGGACATATTATCAACCTTACGGTTAATACTTTCCTCTTTAGTACTACTTAAAAAGGAGAGATTAAGGCGTATAAAAGGCTCTCTAAAAAGGGGAGTATAAAGCCAAAGATAATATATAATAAGGCCGTATAAGAGAATAAAAGGGATATATTCCGCGTAATAGGGGCGCTTAGGCGGTTATATAACATCATTATCTACTCCCGCTCCTTAAGCAATTATATAAAGCAGTTTAAGTTAATTATCAAATAAAGGATTCCTTTTAATAATCGTATAAGATGGAATAGCTAGTAGTAAATACTAGAGACTGCAATCTAGTACAAGTTTAGAGTTAACTAGTATATAAAGGCCAATATAGATACACTTTATAAAGACTTTCTTAACCCAGCTAACTGGTCCCTCCTTTATACGATTAAGAACTTCCTTAGGCCTTTCCATAGCATAACTATAAAACTTTAAGGGCACAGCTTAAGCCTTAGCAAAGTTCTCTTTATAATAGACGTCCTTATTAAACATATAGAAATACAATAGGCATTAGCAGGTATTAGATCAAACTAAGACCTAAAGCATTATATTAAACGAGCTTAGAAAAAGTTTAACAAATACTATACTAAAATAGACAGCTCTCCTCTCTACGCTATAGCACTAATTCTTTAGCCTCAGCGTTATATAAAATACATTAAAGAGATATAGAAAAAGGAGTGGCAGAAACCTACGCTTTAAAAGTCAAAATAGTTCTAGAAGTAATTCCGAGATTTATATCCCTTTCATACTATATCGTATAAGAGGCCTTTACAGTACCAGATAAAGGAAAAGGAGCTAGATAAGTTTAATCTTATTACAAACAACCTTAAAAAAAGGATCGTTTAATCACAAAGCCTTAATAAGTACGAGGATTACTACTCTAAAGCTCTATACAAAATACAGGGCCTAGCTCTTCATTAGTAGACTTAAAAGCCGCAAAGAAAACGATGGCCAAGGCTTTTAATTCTTGCCATAAATATCCTCTTTATTCCAGCTATAAGCGATAATCTAGAGAGAGTTTTCTTAGGTGGCCGTTATATAATAAGCTGGGAAAGAATAAAGATGGGAATAGATAGCCTTAAGAGAACAGAATATTTAAAAAAAACTGGTATAGAAGTGGTATTTTAAGCGGGGTTATTTAGAGTCTAGTTTACCTTTATTTCTTTATACGGTAAGAGTTCTAGGGGTAAAAATATCTCTTTAATAGGATTAATTATACGGGGTGCCAAGGAATCTGCTATCACGTGCTGTAATTATTAATTAGATTATAATCGTCAATTAGAATCTCGCAATCACAATAATCCAATTGTGGCTAATTGTGGCTGATTGTTTACAACCCTGGGGCATAGTTAAGGTATCTTAGCTATAGATCGCGCACTTAAGGCTTCTCGGTCACTGCTAGTGTAATAAATAATAACTTTCTTATAGCGTATAATTAAGGCAACTGCTTTAAAGAACTGGAACTAGCTGACGGTTATATATAATAACTTTAACTGGAATAAAAGGGTTTAATATAAGACTATACTAAACACTAATAAGTACCTCTCCGCTACTACTTCTAAGCTTATACTTAACCCCGAGTTTCCATATAACGGTCTTTACACTTCTATACTTAAACCTATAGAACAGCTTACTCGTAGCGTGATCTTTAATTATCCTAGTAATTAGGCAGATAGCTATACGGAACAGTGCTAGTTATATTAAATTGCTAAGGCTATTGCGTATACAATACTAAAAGTTAAAGAGCTTAATATTGTCGCAGACTTCTGGCCTAGTATACCTATTATAGATTATCTCCTTCTATAAAAGCTACGCCACTTTATATTAGGTCTAATTCTAGAGAATAAGGGCACTCTAGAGGGCACGTATAGTGTTTTTAGGAATATATTTAGTGGCAATAACGGCGAATACGGGTTTTAAGAGGGCCAGCTAGGGTATAAGGAAGGATCCTTTAACAATAGTAAATTAGTCTTAATTAATGGCGATTAGAAGACTATAGGCCTCCTCTAATCTATATAGTAAGAGCGCTATCTTAAAGAGCGTCACTACGAATAGCTAAAATAGTTTCTTCCTATAGCTGTATTGTTCTATTGGCGAATTAACTATATAGATATAATACACGACGTTTACAGCGGACCATCTAACTGCTTTAAATCGTTAGATTACAGCAAGGTCTACCTTAGCGCGCATTAGGGTTATAGGACGCCGTTTTATTATAAAGAGGAAGTCGTAATTAAGTCCTTTAACGCCTAAATTACTACCTACTTCCTTAGTCTTTTTCCTTAAAATATTAAGGACCAGGGTAATAAGGGGGTTAATAATTAGATTACCGGATAAGATATTAAAAGAGGTAATAAAACGGTAGCAGTAAGAGTAAGATTCCTTACTACCTTACAGCGCATTTAAGAGGAGTTCTTCTCGCCTAGCTAACAGTCCTATAGTAATAAACTAGTTAATAAGGTGTTCTAAAACTATATTCGATTTATATAAGATATAAAGGTCTACCTTATATTAAAGTTTGCTATTAAGCACGCTAATATTAAGCTTATTAAACGGGTAATTATTTGCTACTATCTTCTCTTTACTAGTAGTATAAAGAGTTAATATATATAGTTAGCTTTATACCTTACTAGATTGCTTATAACTAAAGCCGCGGATTAAGTCCTCTAAAGATTATTACTTGCTAGCATATTAGTTAATTATAGAGGCTAGCAAGATAGTTGGTTTAAGATAGATTAACTTAATAAACATTACAACCTTATTTTTAAGCTTCTTTTTTAAGGCCGACGGCGAACTAGTTTAAATATAACAGAGTTATTTACTTAAGTGTTACTTACCGCTAGTTACTGCCTAGAGCTGCGGTATACTATAGAGGACGCGTTTGGCTAGTTTAACAGTATATATTATACGCTAGCTAATGCAGCTACTAATATATATCATCTTGCGCTTAAGTTATTAACTACTATTATAAGGCGGCCTAGCGGACGAAAGAGTTACCTTAGCTGCAAGGATATTGTTAATATTGGAACCTAGAGGCTCTCTAGGGGTTTAAAGGAAGGACAGCCTATAAAGCTACCTTCTAAATCAACCTTATTACAATTAGAACCTTCTAAAGCTAGAAAGCAAAGAATCCCAAAGCAACTGGCTTACTATAACTCGCTTATTAATGGCTTTAATGCAAAGCTATAAGGGCGTATTTCTATAGTAAAAGGCCTTAATAATATTGACGCAGATAAGCCTAAGACAATACCAATTAATACCTTACTTAATAGAGCTGTACTTAATACCTAATCTTATAGACTTTCTATCTAGTTCTAGTGTTTTATGCGCAGCTATTGTCTAGCTAATAAAGAATACCTATAAAAGTAAGCTTAAGCCTAAAGAGCTTATGCTAGTATAGGATGCGAAGAAGGTAAGGGTATATCGCAATAGTAAAAGCTGTAGCTAAAATGGCAGGGCCCCCTCCGGATTAAAAGGTTATTAGAAAAAGGGTTCTATAAAATTAAGAACCTTAATAGCACTAAAATAGGAGGCACCCTATATAGAAATTGGTTAAAACGGTTTCGTATATAAGATTCCAAGGGGATTAAACTAGAAGACCGTATAAATAAAAGCAACTATAATATAGAAGAAGTCTTTACATAAGAAAAAGCACCTAAAGAGAAGGCTGTGACAGCGTCTCTTCTTTTTAACTGCACTACGATTTTACCGCGTCTTAAGGATTATACAACCCTACTAAAAAGGCAGTCTTCTATAAAGATTCTTCTATAAATAGGCTATTACTTAGGATACCTATTACTATAAGTAGCAACTTATTCGCTTTCTTCTCTCTACCTTTATAATAAACACGTAAAGCAACTACAAGGATTAGAGTCTTCTACTACACTCCTACCTTATCCCACTAGCATAAGGAATTAGGAAAAGAGTTTAGCTCTTTAAAGCTGGTTTTAAATTCTTTATCTTAATAACTACTCTTATAAAGAATAACTGCATACGCGGTCTTCTTCCTTCTACCTTTATTACTAATAACTATCTCTTATAAGTATTTTATATTTTCACGTTCTATAATTTTTAAATTAATATTTTCGTTTCCTTTTAAGTTAAGAGAAGAGCTACTTTACTTTAAGAAGTCTTAGTTAAGCATACCGGAGGTTAGAGTTAGGCATTATCTAAGTCTTATTTATTCTTTTAAAAAATTATTATTGTTAAAGTTATTATTATATAAATATCTTAGTAAGGAAAATCTAACTAATTAGATAACTTTAACTAGCGGTCAAAGTTCCTTAATATTTTAAGATTTTACGTAACAACCATTTTAATTTACCTTTTTGGTAAATACTATAAGATCTTTATTTTGACTTCCTATTATCCTATTATCCTATTATCCTGTTACCCTATCTTATTTAATTATACGCGCCTATTTACCTTTCTTTACGTTAAAAAGCACTATTGTTACCCTTTTTTTAAATTGCCTATTACGCACGCGGAATTTTACTATAAAAATACCTAGAACTATGGAACTCCGCTTAAAAGGAAGGCCGCCGCCTTTGCCTCCTACGCCTCCGCCTCCTACTATCCGGTTAATAGCCCTCGTATACTAAGGAAAGGCGCAGATAATAAAGGTTATTCTTAAAGCTGCCTAAAGCTACCCGGTTAATTAGCGCGTAAATATCTATTATAGTTTAACGTAGGTTATTTTAAACTAAGAGTATAATGTAATTAAGGCTGCGAGAAATGCTATAATTAAGATTAAAAAGGATAGAGAGCTTAAAGGAAACTTAGAAAGTAAAGAGTAGGAAAATGCCTTTATAGATATTAGGAAGCTTTCTAAGATTACTTATAAGATTAATAAGATTAAGACGGTGCGGGATATAGTTAAGAAGAAATAGAGAAAGGAACTTTTAGAAGGTCCCTATAAGCTCTTCTATATATATTACGCACTAAAAAGCATTTATATCCTTATTAATTAAGCTAAAAAGAGTAAAATCGCCAGAGAGAATGCGTTAAAGATAGTTAATAATATAATGCTAAACCGCCTAAAACTCTTAAAGGCCGGGATCTTAAGGACTCTATACCCGATACTCTTAAATTTCCTTAATACTTATAAATTCGGACTAGAAGTTAATAAGGAGCTAGTTAAAAAATAGAGGCTCGCCTATTATCTAAGCTAGGGCTATAAGCTTTTAGTACTAGCCTTAACCGTTAAAGCTAGAGGAGAGGGATTTATACTAAAGCCAGTTACTTTGGGACCTTTATTAGTACCTTTTAAAGAGGTTAAAGGCTTAAACGTAAAGATACTGCGCAGTATATTTTTGTTTAGAGGTAAGGTTCCTAAAGCTAATAGAGAGGACTCTAAATCTAATAAATTTATATCTTTAGAGGATATCTTTATTACTAGCTCCTTATAGAAACGCAAGGCTAAAAAAGCTTCTAAGAAATCTCCTAAAAAGAAGCTAAAAATAGAACCTGTGGAACCTTTAGCTTTTAATAAAGCTAACAGACGAAAGGGAAAAGTAGCTATAATTGCTAAAGCTAATAGAGAGGTAATTATTAGGAAACTACGGCCGAAACAAAAAATAAAATACTCATGCTATTTTAAAACGCCAGTTAAATTAATAAAGGCTCTTAATCTAAAGAAAGAACTAGAAGGCGGTATCTCTTCCATCTTATAATAGTTTATTATAGCCTAGTAAGGAAATAGGATAGAAGTCCGCGCGCTATGCTGGATATATCTTTAGAAAATAGTAGGATTGCTAGGACTAGATGCTAGTACTTCCTCTATAAATTTATATTTACGAATTCACTTAGTCTCTAAGAACTATAATACTATTAATATTCTCCGGATAGCTAAAAGCTCTTATTTTTGGTTTAAAAGGGATAGTTGTCCTAAGTATACGAATAATAGTCTTAGGATTTACGCTTATTCTACTATACGACCTAGTAATTATTAAGTAAATTATATAGGGTTAAGGAAGCTTATATTAGGCTTAAAAGGGGAAATAAAATAGGACTTACTTAGAATCTACTAGGCCGATTTATTTAAATAGTAGAAAGATACTAGGATTTTAGACATTTTTAAAGAGGAGTTTAATATATATGCGTATTATTTACGTAAGACCGCTAGAGAGGAAAATAGCAGTATTTTTTAGACTATGTGCTATTCTTTACTATAGTAGGCAGTTCGGATGGATCTGGAGCACTACCAGTATATAGTGGCTTTACACGCTAATGGCGCTACTCGTTTTATTATATATCTAAGCTATACGCTTTAGTTCCTTAGTAGCTATCTCCCTAAAAAGCGGAACTTAAAAATTAACCTTTTGTAAGTGCGTAAAGGAGGGCCAAATTCTAGAGAAAGCTGGCTTCGTTTTTATATCTCCTTAATTAATAAGGGGAGTTAGTCTTATGTAGAGTTCCTACCTAGTATATATTAGTATATACTAGAATAAGTAGGCTTACTTTAAGAATGTGGGGAACTTAATAGTAGAGGGCGTATTAAAAATATGGAAACTGCCTGGACTAAAGCTAATGCTAAGAAGTTTAAGCTTAACTAGATGCCTATTACGTTAAGGACTAGTAAAGTGCGGTTTATAAAAGCTACTATTATATAAGGAGCCTCTTAAGCAACATTAAGTCGCTTAATTGTTATACTAGACTTAATCGCAATCCTACTAAATACTAAGAGATTAGAGATTCCTAGGCTTAAGAGCTAGCAGGCCGTTATATAGATAAATCTAAACGCTTTTCCCTTAGTTTTAACTCTTACTAGCAAACCTATTTCTAACGCTCCTCTATATAAGTTTCCGGCCTATATATAGCTATAGGTAAAGAGCGCTGTTTTAAATGCTTTAGTTAGGAGACTTTTATAGGACGACCCTTAAGTAAAAAGAGAGCAATAGTTAATCCTAGATCCTTAATTAAATAATAAATATAAAGTATTTTGGGAAAGATATAGGACGTATATTGCTGAGGCTGTTTATAAGAGCTTTGGAGAGCTAGAGGAATTTAAGTAAGAGGTATTTAGGGTAAAGTTTTACTTTTTAGTAAAAGAATAAGGGCGTAAGCGTTCTATAGATAACCTAGAATATCCTAAAGACTTAGTTTCGGATCTAGAATACGAATATAACCCAGCTAGTATAACTTCTCGCGCTCCCCTATTAACCGATTATAGTTCTAAAGGCTATTCTAAAGGTAAGGCTGGGGCTATTACGCCTTAGGGCGCTAGGACTACTGCGCTAAACCTTAGTCCTAATATATTTAATAATAAGGTAGCGCCTATAGAAATTAACTAGGAGCTAAAGGATATAAGTAAGCTTAAAGAAAATAGCTTCTGAAATACTGCTTCTAAACATTCGCCGGTATTTGTTAATACTTTAGAAAATATTAATAAGCTAGCAGTATTATACCGCCTAACGCCTTTACTAATTTTAAAAAAGGGTACTGCTTTAGAAGAATAGATAATTAATTTTAGTGTTCTCTAACCTCCTATATAGAAGACAATATAAGCGGAAATAAATACTATCTGTAAAAAGGTGTCTTTAAAACTCTAGGTTGGTGTTATTAATATATAGAATAATATAAATACAGAGCTTAAGGCGGAAGGCGTAGATAATATAGAATAGAGGCAATAAATAGGGAAAAGGTGCAGGCAGCTTTGGAGGAGTTAAAGGTATACTAAGTGTTAGGTTATTTTTTTCTATTCTTAAGCGTTTCTTACCTACTAAATAGGGTCTGTAAAGAAACGTTAAGGGATAATGTTTTAAGTGGGGGTAGTAATATAGTGGTATAGAACGCTCCTTAGTTATTTTAATTTATTTCTTATTATATACGGGGGGCTTAGGGTTATATATATTACAGAAGCAACCTAGGCTTTAACCTTATCCTAAAAAAAATCCAACTTACCCTCTAGTTATTCTTTTACCTTTCTAGCGTAACTTATCTAGTCCCATTCCCCTTATAATACTTAATTAAGTATTATCTTTTAGTATTAGGCTTTGCCCTTCTACACTAGCTCTCTATTATTTACTGCTATAATTAAATTAGTGTCTATATATTACCTTCCCTTTTAAAAAGCAGCTAGATTTAATTAACCTACAGCTTTACCTATAAGCTTATCAAAATATTAGATACTTAGTTTAACTTTAATAATATTTTTAACGAGATTCTTAAATCTACTCCTCTTCCTTAGCTTCTACTATAGCTTCTACCGCTTCCTCTACTACCTCTATAGAGGAAGCCTTATATCTAACTTAGACGGGTACCCTTTAGGAATAGGCCTTAATGGATAGCTCTGCCTTCCTATATAGTAGACACTTCTGTAAAATAAGGTAAAGATAATAGAAGAGTTAATTATTCTAAGAATGAAATAATTTAAGTAACAAGAGATAAATAACAAAGAAGCTTAGGAGAGAATGCGCCGCTATTATCTAGCTAATAGAGAATACCTATAAGGGCAAGCTTAAGTCTAGGAGTCTTATGCTAGTATAAAATGCAAAGAAGGCAAAAGATATATCGCGGTGGTAAAAGCTATAGCTAAAATAGCAGGGTCCCTTCCGGGTTAAAATGGCATTAGAAAAAGGGTTCTATAAACTTAATAGTACTAAAATAAAAGGTAATCTGTATGGGAATAGGTTAAAACGGTTCCTTATATAAGATCTTAAGGAAGTTAGACTAGAAGGCCGTATAAATAAAAGCAACGTAATATAGAAGAGGTCTCTATAGAAGAGGAGGCACCTAAAAAGGAGGCCGTAGCGTAGGTAGAGAAAAGGTAATCTTTAGGAAGAATTAGCCGAGTTCTCGTCTATAAAAGTCCTCCTACCCTCTTATTTAAGCAACTTAATCGCTATTACTTATTAAAAGAGTTCCTTTAAGCTTCCTAAAAGACAAACAGCCAGTTTTCTGCTATACCGGTATAGCGCCGTACTGCTCCGTTAGTATAAGGATTATATAAGCTAAGCTTAATTAAACCCTTCTAAGAAAAGAAAGCAGAAGGAAAAAAGTAAGAGAGAAAGCCTTTATAAACGGTAATTAACCAAGATTACGTTATAGTTATAGTTAATTCTACCTATCCTTTATATGCGTTCCTCCCTTTTAATTATATTATAATCTTATTACGTCTTAAGGATTATAGCTCTACTAAGAGACGGTCTTCTACGAAAATCCTTCTATAGGTAAGCCGTTACTTAGGACACCTGTTACTATAAGCAATAACTTTTTCTCTTTCTTCTTTTTATCTCTATAATAAACGCGTAAAGTAACTATAAGTAAGGCTTATCTAAGGAATACTTAGCACTATAATAGCTAGCACTCTTAGAGACTAAAAGTCTTCTATTATACTCCTACCTCATTGCCATAAGCAATTAGGAAAAGAGTTTACTTCTTTAAAGCTGGTTTTAAATCCTTAGTCTTAATAACTGCTTTTATAGAGAATAACTTTATACGTAGTCTTCTTCCTTTTATCCTCGTTACTAGTAACTATCTCTTATAAGTATTTTACATTTTTACGCTCTATAATTTTTAATTTAGCATTTTCATTTCCTTTTAAGTTAAGAGAAGAGCTACTTACTTTAAGAAACCTTAGTTAAGTATATTAGAGGTTAAAGTTAATTTTTAGTACTAACTAATATTATTGTTATAGAAAAGTCTTAGCAAGGAAAATCTAACTAATTAGATAACTTTAACCGCCGGTTAAAGTTCCTTAATATATTAACAATTTACGTAACGGTCCTTTTTAATTTACCTTTTTTTAAAAAATACCACAAGGCCTTTATTTTAATTTCTTGTTATCTCGTCTTATTTAGTTATACGCGCCTATTTACTTTTCTCTTACGTTAAGAAGACACTGTTATAACTCTTGTCTTAAAATACCACCTATACGCCCGTTGCGCACATAAAATATTACTATAAAAATATCTAGAACTATAGAACTCCGCTTAAAAGGAAAGCCGCCGCCTTTACCTCCTATACCTCTACCTCCTACGCCTCTGCCTCCTACTATCCGGTTAATAGCCCTCGCATACTAAGGAAAGGCGTAGATAATAGAGGTTATTTTTAGGGCCGCCCAAAGCCACCCAGTTAATTAGCGCGTAAATATCTATCATGGTTTAATATAGGCTATTATAAACTAGGAGCATAATATAGTTAAGGCTGCAAAAAATGGGATGGTTAAAATTAAGAAGGATAATAAGCTTAAGGGAAATTTAGAAAATAAAGATTAGGAAAACGCCTTTGCGGACATTAGAAAGCTCTCTAAGATTACCTATAAGATTAATAAGATTAAGGCGGTGCGAAATACAATTAAGAAGAAATAGGGAGAGGAACTTTTAGAAAGTCCCTATAAGCTCTTCTATATATATTACGCACTAAAAAGCATCCGTATCTTTATTAATTAGGTAAAAAGAAGTTAGATCTCTAGGAAAGATACGTTAAAAATAATTAATAATGCGATACTAAGCCGCCTAGAACTCTTAAAGGCTAAAATCTTAAGGACCCTATACCTAACACCCTTAGACTTTCTTACCGCCTATAAATTTGGATTGGTAGTTAATAAGGAGTTAATTAAGAAATAGAAGCTTGTTTGTTATCTAAGCTAAAGCTATAAGCTTTTAGTGCTAGCCTTAACTGTTAAAACTAAAGAGGAATTTATACTAGAGCCAGTTGCTCCGGCACCTCTACTATTACCTTTTAAGGAGGTTAAAGGCTTAAACGTAAGAATGCTGCGTAGCTTGTTTCTATTTGGAGGTAATGTACCTAAAGCGTAAGAAGAAGACTCCAAATCTAATAAATTTACGTCTTTAGAGGATAACCTCGTCGCTAGCTCCCTATAGAAACGTAGGGCTAAAAAAGCTTCTAAGAAATCCCTAAAAAAGAAGCTAAAGATAGGACCTACGGAGCCTCTAGCTTCTGGTAAAGCTAATAAGCGGAAGGAAAAAGCAATAATAATTACTAAAGGAGAGGTAATTGTTATAAAAGCACGGCCGAAGCGGAAAATAAAATGCTTATGTTATTCTAAAACGCTAGCTAAATTAATTAAAGCCCTTAATTCTAAGAAAGAGCTAGAAGATAGTATCTTTTCTATCTTATACTAATTTATTACGGCCTAGCAAGGAAATGAAATAGAAGTCCGCGCGTTATACTAGATGCATTTTTAAAAAATAGCAGGGTTATTAGGATTAAATACTAGCGTTTCTTTTACTAATTTATATTTACAAATCCACTTAGTCTCTAAGAACTATAATACTATTGACATTCTCTAGATAGCTAAAAGCTCCTATTTCTAGTTTAAAAAGAATAGTCGCCTAGAATATGTAAACGATAACCTTAAAATTTACGCTTATTCTACTGTACAGCCTAGCGATTATCTAGTAGACTGCGTGGGATTAAAAAAGCTTATATTGGGCTTAAAAGGGGAACTTAAATAGGACCTGCTCGGAATCCACTACGCCGATTTATTTAAATAGTAGAAAGACGTTAGAATTCTAGGCATTTTTAAGGAAGAGTTTAATATATACGCACACCATTTACGAAAGACTACTAGGGAAGAGAAAGATAGTATCCTCTAGACTATATATTATTCCTTACTATAATAGGTAGTTTATATAGATTTAGAGCACTATAGACACACTATAGCTTTACGCACTAATAATGCTACTTATTTTATTATATATCTAAGCTATACGCTCCGGTTTCTTAATAGCTATCTTCCTAAAAAACGGAACTTAGAAATTGATTTTCTCTAAATACGCGAAGGAGGGCCAAATTCTGGAGACAGCTAGCTTTATTCTTGTATTTCCCTAGTTAAGGAGGGGAGTTAGTCTTATATAGAACTCCTACCTAGAATGCATTAGTATATACTAGAATAGGTAGATTTGCTTTAAGAGCGCGGAGAACTTAATAGTAGGGGGCGTATTAAGAATATAGAGACGGCCTGGACTAGGGCTAATGCTAAAAGGTTTAAGCTTAACTAGATGCCCATTGCGTTAAAAACTAGAGAAGTACGGTTTATAAAAGCTATTGTTATATAAGGAGCATCTTAAGTAATATTAAGCCGCTTAATTATTACTTTAGACTTAATCGCAATCCTACTAAACACTAGAAAATTAGAAATCCCTAGGCTTAAGAGCTAGTAGGAGGTTATATAGATAAATCTAGCTAGTCTTCCCCTGGTTTTAACTCCTACTGGCGAACCTATTACTAGTATTCCTTTATATAAATTCCCGGCCTATATATAACTGCAGGCAAAGAGTGCCCTTTTAAATACTTTGGTTGGAAGACTTTTATAAGATAATCCTTAAGTAAGGGCAGAATAGCGGGTAATTTTAAATTCTACCTTAAATAATAAATACGAAGCATTTTGGGAAAGACATAGGGCGCGTATTGCTAAGGCTGTTCGTAACAGTTTTAAAGAGCTTAAGGAATTTAAACGAGAGGTATTTGGGGCGAGGTCTTACTTTTTAGTAAAAGAATAAGGCTATAGGCGTTCCGCAGATAACTTAGAATGCCTTAAAGACCTAAGTTTAGATCTAAAAAACGAGGGTATAACTTTTAGCGCTTCTCCGTTAACCGAGCATAGTTTTAAAGGCTATACTAAAGGCAAGGATAGGGCTATTACGCCTTAAGGCGCTAGGACTACTGCTCTAAACCTTAGTCCTAATATCTTTAATAACAAAGTAGTGCCTATAGAGATTAACCGTAAACTAAAGGATCTAAGTAAGCCTATGGGAGATAGCCTTCAGGATACTGCCCCTAAATAATTATTAAAAGTTATTAGTACCTTAGAAGACACTAATAAACTAGCAGTATTATACCGCCTAACGCCTTCACTAATTTCGGAAAGGGGTGCTGCTTTAGGAGAGCAGGTAATTAACTCCAGTATTTTATAATCTCCCTTATAGAAGAAAATGCAAGCAAAAATACATGCTATTGAAGAAAGAGTGTCTTTAAACCTCTAAGCTAGAGATATTAATACGTAGGATAATAGGAGTGCAGAACTTAAAGTAAAAGGTATAGTAGATAAGGATAATACGGAAGAAGTGGAGGTGATAATTAAGGAGGGAGTATAGGCAGCTTTTAATAAGTTGGAGGAGTATTAAGCGTTAGGGTGTCTTCTTTTTTAGGGCATCTATTACCCACTTTAGGAGATATAAGGAAACGTTAGGGGATAATGTTTTAGGTAGGGGAGGTAATATAGTAGTATTAAATACCCCTTAGTTATTTTAGTTCGTTTTCTTATTACGTATATAAGACTTAGGGTTATATATATTTTAAAAGGAGCTTAGGTTTTAACCTTACCTTATCTTAATATAACTTCTCCTCTACCCTTTATTAATTAATGACTTCTCTAGTATAACTTAAGTTATTCCGTTTTTATATTTATAATGCTTAATTAAGTATTATCTTTTAGTGTTGGGCTTTGCCCTTCTATACTGCCTATAACGGCGGTAATATTAATCCGGTTATAAAGCTAAAGCTCCCTATATACTACTATATATATATTAAATAGCTTATTAGTAATAGGGCTTAGCGGAATATATAGGGTGTAAAAATATTATTAGAATAGCAACAACTTACCTTCCTTTTATAACCGCAATAATAACTAAAACCTCTTTCTCTTTCTTATATCTAGTGTGTTCTAAATATATTATATATTTAGGCTTTATAAGCTTAATAGGCTATATCTTATAGGCAATAGCACCTAAGTATTACGTAGAGGAGACTAGCGTGGGGGTAGGCTTAAAGAGAGTCGCGGTTATATAGTGGATACGGTAGCAACTAATATAGCTTAACTAGTGGTAGCGGTAGATATAGCAGTATTAAATAGGGAGTTAATTAATAAAGTTTAACTCTAGCTTAGCGTTAGATTAACACTAAAAATTCTAAATATCGCATCTATACCCTATAAAGAAGGGTATAGTATATAATTATATTTAAGACTGGCTGTACGCAGCTCCTACTATAGACTTTTAGATAGTAGATCTGCGTGCTCCTATTCGTTTATATAGTTGTTAAGGTGTTTATATATAATAATTAGGTGGAATTAATATGCTATTTAATATAGCATAGTATATGGAACGGTAATAGTATAATATGTTAGAAATAGAGCAGATTTACTAATAACTATAGGTACTGCTAATGTCTAAGCCCACGTCTAAAGTTTCTTAAGGATATAATTCTTTTTAGTATCTAGATTTGCCCCCTTCTTATTATATATTTCACGTTTGGGCGTTCTTAACTAAAGGGAGTTATTATAGTGACTATAGTAGGAGCCTTTATTGGTATTAGCAGCAATTAAAGCGTTAGGCTCGGCGAAATACTTATATAGTGTTTCCTTAATACACTTATAATTGTTATATAGCTAGAAAAACTTATCTTTTATCTCTATACGCTTCTGCTTATCTTCCTTTTTGCCTCCCCGCTTTAACTAGATAGTATTACTAGCTAATAAGTTATCCGAGTTTATAGAATTAACTAACGGTAATTAGGATCCGCGTAATAGTAATAGCTAAAAGGTAGAAGAGGGGTGGGATAATAGTACGCAAGACTATTACTATCGGCGAGAATTTAAACGGTGTATAGCCTTCGGCTTTAGCTATAGGAGTAGGTCTTATTTGCTAAAGCACTAGTATTTAAATAAAAAGATTACTTTAGCCCTTCTACTATTGCGACTAGCTTAACCACCATACTATAGAAGAAAAGAGAAATATTATTTAGGCGCCGGTATTATATATATAACCACTCTACGGACGTCTAGAAGATTAATACTAATTTTAATAGCCTCTGTAGCAAAAATAATTTAAATCTTAAAAATTTTTACTAGTTTTCTAAACTTATCTAGTATTAAATTCTTACTAAATAATAAGGTTGTTTAATGGAATACGGCTATAATTAAGCGGGTGATATTCTTAGTATATTAAGCTAGATATAGCTACTATAGGTACTTAGATATACTTTTATACGCCTCTATAGCTTAGACTCTAGTATTAAAGAATATAATAGTCTTTGGAATTTTATGCGGAGTAGCTAAGCGGCTCCCTCCCTAAAAGACGGTAGGATTGATATATGTTTTAATAGTTAGAGGATTAATAGCCTTATTAAAAAAGAAGCGGAGTAAGGTATATTTAGTAATTATATCCTTTAGTATCTAGCTAAGATGAAAGATAAGCTCTCTACAGGAAATAGAAGTCTGCTTAAGGTATATATTATTATTATTAAAGCCTAAGGACTTCTTTACCGTTTCTAACGTTTCTAGATTAAAAGTTATAAAATAGGTAAACCACGGAACTAAGCTTCTAATTAGATTGCGTATATAGCGTAGCTGCGTATACTTAGGGCGAAACTTCTTACCCCATTATATAACAAGATAAGCTTTATTAACAGTAACTAAGGCTAATTACTTCTTAAACTTAAGGTCTTTAAGCAGATCTTAAAAAGATGGTATACTAGCAAGCTTAGGACTAATAAAGATATAAGTATATAGGCCGGCTCTTACATTCTTAAGCGCTTTATCTATATCCTTAACGTTGGCGTTAAGGAGCAGCGTATTACTACCAATTTAATTAACCTTTTAAACTTACTCTTTTGCAATCTTGTTTAATGGAAGAAATATTAGCAATATAGTATTTTTATAAAGGATTAAAATTACTTATATAATAAGGCTTTTATTAAAGCCAGTTTGTGTAATAAGGGTAATATTAATGCGATTATAAATCAGCCTCCAAATATAGGTTACCTGCTTATTTTTTATATAGAATTTGTCACCGTATAGCAGTAATATAGTACCCTAAATTACGTTATCTCGTGCTTAAGTTATTATGTTAGGCTTTTTCTT
The DNA here is from genome assembly GCF_001692895.1 of Cenococcum geophilum 1.58. Taxonomy (NCBI): domain Eukaryota; kingdom Fungi; phylum Ascomycota; class Dothideomycetes; order Gloniales; family Gloniaceae; genus Cenococcum; species Cenococcum geophilum. Next base: position 1,172,773 of record NW_027137597.1, read on the forward strand.
ATCTTAGATTTTTCTCTAAGCTCTAGCTACTTGTATCTTTAGTATATCCTAATAGGCTAAGCTAGTAGAGAGTTAAGGTATATCCTAGCTGGCCAAGCTGGTAAAAAGTTAAGATGTTTATAGATCTATCCGTAGTAACTAAGAAGCTTTACTATCTACTACCAGTAACTAAAACGCCTTATTATTAGTGCGTTACTTTTTAAAGACGTTTACTGCACTAATAGTATTATCTATTACCTCGCTAGTAGTATAAGGACAGTTACGTACTGTACTAGGCGTATATCCAACTTTTAGCTTCCTTATTAAGGCCTTTAAGCGTTTCTTTATACTAAACGGCGGTATATAGCTTATTAGTAAACATAGAGTTAATAGGGGGTTTATAGGTTAATATTTAGGTAGTATAGGTAGCGGAGGAGCAATAAAGCAGGTAATAAGGTATAGAATTAATCTAGATATAATATATTAGCTATTTAGGTGTTTATCTACTATAAATATTAATATAGAAGGTTAAACGTTAAGGATTAGTAATGGTTGATGGCTCTAGCTAAATATTTACTGTTTATAGCGGTAATATTTAAGGCAAAACGTAGCGGTAACCACCAGGCCGTTTACAATAATTTTGGCAGCGTTAAAATTGCCTTATAAAGCTCTAGAATATAACGTTAGCCAATTATCTATAAAGGCGTTAGTTTATTATTAATTAATAGCAGTAGGGTTTTAGGCGGAGCTTTAAAGGGGAGACCTGCTTATTTAAGGCGAAATATAGCAGTAACTACCAGGCCGTTTGTAATAATTTTAGCAGCGTTAGAATTGCCTTATAAAGTTCTAGAATATAATATTGGCCGATTATTTATAAAGGTATTAGTTCATTATTAATTAATGGCTAAAAATTTAGTATGGCGCGCGAGTTTGTATAAGAATTACATATAAATTGGCGTGAGGGACTAATAAATTTCTAAACCGTGTACCAGATAATAATAATATAAGATAATTAATCTGTTATATAAGCAGCTTATAATTAGCTAATCGTCTAAAACTAAAATAACGTCCTCGCAATATATCTAGAGCTTAGTTAGCACCTCTCGCTTAATTTTAACACTCCCCTATGTTAATAACGCTCTGCTTATCTACTTATCTACTTATTTATTTCCTAAATAGGCAATTATAAAGCTATTCCTAAGTACCTTATAAGTGCCATTCGGCCTACGTATAGAGGGAAAACCTATAGTAGGTGAAAAACCTCTATTACTTGCTCTATTAGCTACTAATTCCTAGCGTTACACAGTGCTTTATAAATTAGTCGATTGGTAGCTATTTCGTAAGCATATTTTTAGGTTAATCTTTACCTGGTATATATACTACTTTGAGTTAATCTTGCTAAACCATGTCGTTTCGTACGAAGAGGTATCGAGTCTCAATATGCTTGGCTTTCTGGTGGTGCTTTATGTCGTATAAAAGGTCGACCGTACCCTTATTGTCGCAGTAGAGCGTAGGGATAAAAGGGTTGTCGTTATCTCTCTCCCCTAGGTCTCTCGTTAGCTTCTTAAGCTATACTGCTAACCTTACTCCTTCTAATACTGCCATAATCTCTGCTTTTATTAAGCTTAATGCCGTCGACTTCTGCCTTTGGGCCATCTAAATTACGGCTCCCCTATAGCGTATAACTGCTATACCTTAGAATAATATCTAATCGTGTTTGTTATATTGTTATACTTAAGGGGGCGGATTGCAGTTATAATCTTAATCGATTTAGAAGCTTATAAATACCTCTATAGGTCCTAGGTCTTTGCATCTCCATTCTCTTAAAATTCTTATCTTTATAATATTAGGGGTCTGCTTGTTTTTTTAAATGCACAGTCTTGCCTTCTTGCGAATTACTTCTCCCTTAGCGTTGTACTTGTGCTTTAGAACTAGCTTGCTTAGGAGTAACGACCTTCCTTTTAGTACTCTCCCCCTTATAATGGTATAGGTGTGCATTCTCTTATACGGGCGTCCCACCCTTAGCATCACCTTAAAGATTTAAGCGTCCTACTTAATCTTAACCTGGGCTTCCTACTTAACTTAAGTGGCCTACTTAGTCTTGACCTGGGCTTCCTACTTAATTTAAGCGGCCTACTCGGTCACTATCTAGCTTACTTATAGTTCCCGCTACTAAAGTCTTTATTAGCACTTAGTCTTAACCTAGGCTTCTCACTTAATTTAAGCATCCCGCTTAATCTAAGCGGCCTACTTAATTACCATCTTGCCTACTCGTAGTTCTCGTAACTAGAGTCTCTATTAGCACGTTTAAGGTAGTAGGGGAGGTATAGGTCGGCTCGCGGCTTAATTTAAGCGTCTCGCTTAATTACCACCTTTTATAGCTTAGCTTATAGTATACACCTAACGTGCTCTATAAGGGAACCTATACTTATTATAAGCATAGCACGTTTAGGGTTAGGGGTAGATTAAATCGCTGTCGAATTCTTCCTTAGCTATTGCTATATTCCCTACTTCCTCTGCCTTAGGAGCACCTTGATCTTTCTTCTTAGCGTTGTTAAAGCGGAATTGTTTAAGGAGGGGATAGTCTTTCTAGTAGTGGCCTTCCTAATAGTATACTCTGCACTCGTTTTTCTCTAGTGGCCTTAGCTCCTTGCTATAGCTGTAGCTCTTGCTTACTTAAGATAACGAGCTATAATGTGATAAGGAATGATCGAATCTACCAGCACGACCTCTGCCCCTTGTTCGACCTCAATTTCCCCTTCTCCCCCTAGGTTCGTCTTTCCTCTCTTATATAAGTGCTGCATTTTATACCTATATAGGGCGAGCAGTCTTATACTCCTAAAGAAGGGTAATGCAACTCTTAAGGTCTTGTTTATCTCGTAGACACTAGGTCTTTGTATTTTACTACATAACATCGCTTAGTAGGGCTAGAAGGAGTTGCTCTTTAATATTATTATTAGTAAGTGCTTAAGGTGTTAAGGCTAGATTAATCTTAAATTAATTTAGTATATAAAGGAACTTAACGATTTGTATCTTTATAGGGTTAAATATAGTACTATAGAACTCCCTGTAAAGTCTAGAGGTGTAAACCTCGTCATTAGCCTTATTAAACTTCTTTATTCCTTCCCACATTCCCTAAATATTATACGCCTTTATTATCGCACGCATCTCTTCCTAATGGTCGTCTCCTATCGAATTATAGATAATCTTGTTTGCTTCCCCTCGTCTTCTTCTTCCGTCAGCTGAATTGACTTAATTTGGGTCCTCTGCACCAGTGACAAAGTCCCAGCCCTCTGATATGATCAGGGCTGCCTTATAGGTGCGCTCCCAGTCTGCAAAGTTGTCTCTATTAAAAATAACGATTTTACCGGCCTTGTAATCGTACGTAGGTGTCGTTGAGGTTAAGGTAGAGGAGGTCATTTTAGGGGTCGATTTTCGAGTCAGGAGAAGTGTTGCTACCCGGGCTCATAACCTATTGGAATTACAAGGTCATGGGGTCACAGCGGAGCTATCTTGAGGATCTAATTGATGATAGAGATGACGCAGACGATGAATATTGATTGATTCGTGATGCAGTGGATGCGGTTGATGTCTATATAGATTGCATGCGGACTTCGTCCTCGCAATGTGTCCAGAGCTTAGTCAGCACCTCTCGCTTAATTCTGACAGAGCCACGTGCAGGTGTCAGATAACCTGTATTCTCTAGAGGCGTAGACCGTGCACGAGTCACGTGCACGAGTCACGTGCATTGTAAACCTCCCGAGGGCCCTAGGTCCAAGGTCAATCAAGACACGATCAAGATCATCAATCAATCAACCCATTTCATCAATGAATAGCTCTATATGAGTTATCTGACAGCAGGCGTGCAGACGTGTAGACGTTTCTGGCGATTAATTGCAGAGACGTTTGTAGAGACGATTGTATAGGCAATTGTATGGACATTTAACTGACCGTTCGTATGGGCGGTGGGCGATTAATTAGTTGATTGATTAATTGTATGGACGTTTGTAGAGTTGTGCGTAAGGCCGTTGTAGAGAAGTTCGTACGGGCGTTCGATTGATTGATTAATTGATCGTATGGGCGTTCATACGAGCGATTGTGTAGATATTCGTAGAGCCGTTTGTAGAGCTGTTGTAACCGACTACCGACACTGCGCTGAGACACAAGATCACCGCTTGGAAGGCTCCAAGACGGCGTCAACGCCACCCAATATATTGGTTGCAGATCAATATTGGTGGCAGATTACCGTTCCTATTTCAGCTATCTATTACCCTATCACTTCTACCTTCTTCGTGTATATATAGAGCCTCTAGAGCTACATTCACAATCAAGTCGTTCATTCAATTCTTCGCACTGCAAAGCTTACAGCTGTTTATATAGACGATTATAGAGCCTTCCTAGTATATATTAGTGCTGCGTGTTAGTAGGGCTTTAGAGCTCCGTATTAAGCTTTAAGTAGAGCTTTAAGTAGAGATTTGAGCTTAAGGGGGAGACCCCCTTAGACCCCCCTGCACACTGCGTGCTTTATTTACTGCATAGGCAGAGCTCTTATAGAGGCTTTGGTAGAGCGTTTTAGTAGAGCTTTATATAGAGCTTTTAGTAGAGCTTCGTGTAGAGCTTTATATAAAGCTTTATACAGAGCTTCTATAGAGCCATATATAGGCGTGCAAACGTTTATACGGGCGATTAATCGTAGAGACGTTTATAGAGACGATTATATAGGCAATCATGTGGACGTTTAATTGATCGATTATATAGGCGTTCGTACGGCCAATTATATAATCTTCCTAGTATATTAGTGCTGTGTTAGTAGAGCTTTAGAGCTCCAAGTAGAACTTTAAGCTCAAGGGGGAGACCCCCTTAAACTCCCCCTATGTACTACGTGCTCTATTTACTGTGTGGGCAGAGCTCTTATAGAGGTTTTAGTAGAAGCTCTAGTAGAGCTTTTAATAGAGCTTTTGCAGAGCTTTTATAGAGCTTTAGTAGAGCTCCATGCAGAGCTTTAATAGAGCCTTATGTAGAGCTTTAATAGAGCTATATTTAGGCTTGTTTTTAAAGGCCTTATAAACGGCTTTATATAGAGCTTTGAGCAGAGCTTTGTATAGGCGTTTATGCAGGCGTTCGTACAGGCGTTCGTGTAGGCGTTCGTGCAGGCGTTCGTGCAGGCGTTCGTGCAGGCGTTTGTGTAGGCGTTTGTGTAGGCGTTCGTGTAGGCGTTCGTATAGACGTTTGTAGAGACAATCATACAGACGTTTGTACGAACGATTATATAGGCGATTGTAGACGTCCGTAGAGACGTTCGTAGAGACGTTTATACGGGCGTCTGATTAATTAATTGTAAAGCTGTATATAGAGACGATCGTACGGTTGATTAATTATATAAGCAATTGTAGAGACGTTCGTACGGGCGATTGTACAAACGTTTGTAGAGCCGTTTGTAGAGCCGTTTGTATAAATAATTGTATGGGCAATTGTAGAGCCGTCGTAGAGGTATTCGTAGAGAATAATTGTAAGACTTCCTAGTATATTAGTGCTGCGTGTTAGTAAAGCTTTGGAGCTCCGTGTAGGGCTTTAAGTAGAGCTTTAAGTAGAGCTTTAAGGGGAGACCCCTTTAGACCCCCCTATGCACTACGTGCTCTGTTTTACTGCGTAGTTAGTATACTAGGTGGGCAGAGTGTTGCAAAGCCTTTAATAGAGCTTTTGATAGAGCTTTTAGTAGAGCTTTTATAGAGCTTTTATAGAGCTTTTATAGAGCTTTATACGGAGCTTTATACAGAGCTTTTGCAGAGCCTTAGTAGAGCTCGACGTTTTAAAGTTCGTCACATGGATTCTGCCACAACTTACCGCGCGCAACTTTTTTTCTAACTAATAAGAAGCTGGCTTTCTAACCAATCAAAAGCTGGCTTGGCGGAGGTTTGAAATCCAGGACCCGAAAATATAGACCACTCGTACCTTAGGTCAACAAATTAATATATTACTTCCTAAATTGAGTTCTCGCGAAGCCGAAGCTACTATATAAAAAGCTATACAAGACTTTAATTCGGGCGTTGAGCTGTCAATTCGCAAAGCCTCCGACGTCCGCAGCCTACCACGATCCACCGTTACACATCGTTATGCTAGGCGTCTCCCCCAACACCTAGCTTATAAGACTATACTGCATCCTTATTAGGAAGATCAAATTGTTTAATGGATACACAAATGCCAGTCTTGGGGCCTTCCGATAAGGGTTAATATGCTTCCTACAATGGCGAGCTCGTTCTTGGCAGAAGGCAGGGTAATAAGTAAGCATTAGGGGGAGAGATTTCTACAACGCCACGGGCTAGAAACTATAATGAGCCGTCAATTGGATTGCCAGAGGGCCTAGAACAATGATTTAGTTATTATTAGTAACTAGTTTAAGTTCTTTTAAGGCGTATAAGACAAATATCGGATTGGGCACTTAAAATTTATATCTAACTTTAACAAAAAAGGTGTTATGCTAGGCATCGCAGCAATAGCTTGGGTAATCGCCTTAGGCAGAAATAGTAAGGAGAGGTCAAAGAATCGATCTGTTTAACACCCAGGATTATAGGAGTCAGTCTCTATAATAGAGATAATTAACGCCGACGGCTCTTATCTGCCTCCATTCTTAATTTAGAAGGGGGAGCAACACTAAGAGGCTTAGTATTAAATTACTAAGGAAAATAAGCAGGTTTGTAGATATACCTACGCGCTTTTAAAGAGTGGCTAAACGGACGACTTGCTAGGTATATATTAGATTAAATACTATAATAAATATACTAGGCACCTTATGGAGGATATTAAGGGCAATATTTAAAGCTACCGTATGCTTTTAATGGACAATTATTCGAGCCATCTTGCCTAGTAGTTTATTTAGTATATACTATCACGTAAGATTGTTCTAGTGGCTCTACTACCTTATTTAACGTATAAGCTTTAGCTACTAAATATAGGCTGCTTTGGACCTCTTTAGCACTACTATAGTATATAGGTAGATGACTTTTATTAATATAGCTATATAGGGATTAATAAGGAGTATTTTATAAAGCTTTACCCAGTGGCGCACGTATAAGCGTTTACCCGTAAGACTATTTGCAACGCCTAGAAAGCTACTAGTCTTCTACTATATAATCCTACCACCGTCTTAAAGATTCTACTACGTATAGAGGACTCTATAGGCCTAGAAACGGATCTATTAATTATAAATATAAGCCTTCGACCCCTAAAGACACCTAAGACGTAGAGGACCTTAAATTTCTACGAAACCAAATCGCTAAATTAACCGCTAAGCGACCAAACGGTATGCTTAAGTCCCCTATACAGCAGCGTTTTAAAAAGCTGTTTAGAGCTACTATAGGCTTTGCCGCCAATGCGTATATATAGAGAGAGGAGAATAAGAAGTTTTAGAAGTTTAAAATAGATAAGAAAAGTAGTAAAAGACTTTTAAGTAAAGATAGAGTCCTTACCTAGGATAATGTCAATAGATTAAAGGTAGAGAATCTAGCATAGCAAGAGCTTACTACCTAAAAGTTGGCTTAAAAGGAGTATAAGGAAGGGACGTCTCTACTAAAGCTTAACATTACTTTATATACTAAAGCAGTATTAAACCCTAGCGAATATAGCCAAGACTAGGCATCCTTTGCGCACGTCTTTAGGTATAACCTCTAGCCTGCAAATACTTATTTTAATAGTATATTAATCTGGAAGGGGGCCTCAGAGGAATAGAGGGGTAAGCTATACAATTAGCCGACGCCAGGTGCAATATCGCGCCTACAGCGTGCTCGAAAACTTCTAAGTCGTTTTCTTCTGTAATAAGAAGCGTAGTCGCTTTAATTTGGGCTATTTAGATTTAATTTATAGGCGTTGTGGAGTTTATTATTAATATATAGAAATCTAAGTGCAAGTAGCTCGCTTAGGGGGGTGGCTCGCTTCCTAGGGTGCGACGTTAAGCGATGGTTTCTTGCCCCCCTTTAGCGAGCGCTGCGAGATTTCAAATTCGCTACGCGCATCCAACCTCGCTTGATTGCCACTAGCTGTACGTAGTACCTGTAGCGAACGGCTGTGGCCACACGCAAGGACCTTTTTGGTTGCCCTNGAGAAACGCCTTGGTTNGCCAGGGGAATNAAATTNAAGACGTACGCTTCCTCTTNTCCCCCTTCTCCCCCATAACTACGCCTCCCTTATGGCCGCCAAAACGCGAATACAACGCTGTCTCTGCAGAGAGGTCGATGAAATTTGGCAATATCATACGGGTGGAAACCTTATGATATCTGATGAAGATCACGACACTGCGGGATCGCGACGTTCTTGCAGCCAAGCATACGGCTTCGCTACAATTACTATGTACAGCTGGCGGCAATCAAGCGAGATTGGATGCGCGTAGCGAATTTGAAATCTCGCAGCGCTCGCTAAAGGGGGGGGGGTGAAGCTGGTCGTGAACATCGCTGTACCTACAGCTCTGGGCACGACCAGCTTCACCCCCCCCTCTGGCAAAAATATTATTTCGCTACGGTACGCGGGCTCGCCAAATCGCCACCAACTGTACATAGTAATTGTAGCGAAGCCGTATGCTTCGCTGCAAGAACTTTGCTTCTGGGGGACTTGCGATCAACCTTCCTCCGTAGTGTCGTGATCTTTGTCAAATATCGTAAGGCTTCCACCCGTACGATATTGCCAAATTTCATCAACAATTGCAGAGACAGCGTTGTATTCGCGTTTTGGCGGCCGCAACAGAGGCGTCGTTAAGGGGGAGAAGAGGAAGCGTACGTCTTCAATTTGGTTCTCCCGGCCAACTAAGGCGATTCTCCCGGCCAACCAAGGTGATTCTCCAGGGCAACCAAAAAGGTCCTTGCGTGCAGACACATGCGTTCGCTACAATTACTATGTACAGTTGATGGCGATTTGGCGAGCCCGCGTACCGTAGCGAAATAATATTTTTGCCAGAGGGGGGGGTGAAGCTGGTCGTGCCCAGAGCTGTATCACATATCGGGGGGGCTAATTTGGCGCGGTTACGACCCGGGTTAATACAAGGTTAGGGCCACCCCTGCTAATAACGCGCCTAAACCCCGCATGAGGTCGCGCAGCGACCGCCCCCGAGTACTTTCGCACGCGATTTTGGGCGAAAAGGTATATAATTTGTGTTAGATCGGTACTTCTAGGCAGTTGCGTAATATTACTCTAAATTTATAACACCTAAACGGGCTCTATTCCTATATTAAGGCGTTTTAGTTACTATAGTATAGTCCTATATTAAGACGTCTTAGTTACTATAGTATAGTCTTATATTAAGGCGTCTTGGTTAATATAGTGCAGTCCTATATTAAGGCGTTTCGGTCACTATAGTATAGTCGTATATTAAGGCGTCTTAGTTACTATAGTATAGTTCTATATTAAGACGTCTTAGTTACTAGTACAGTCCTATATTAAGACGTCTTAGTTACTATAATGTAGTTGTATATTAAGGCGTCTCGGTTACTATAGTGTAATTATATATAGAGGCGTCTTAGTTACCGTAATACAGTTATATATTAAGGCGTCTTAGTTACTATAATAAAATAACTATTTAGATATTCTTATAAAGCTAATCTAAAGAACGCTAACCTTATAGCTGTTCCAGCTAGTTAATAGCCTATCTCTCGTCTCTTACCGTACCGTCTTCTACGCGCCGTCTTATATCCTTAATTATCCTACGGCAATGGCTATAGAATATACCCTCGCCGTTAACCCGCTAGTGTGCCCCCTAACAGCAATTAAAAGCTTTAATTAACGGCCTACCTACTAGCCCTAAAGTCCACTTAGTCTAAAGCTAAAAGACCAAATTACCACCCTAAAGCATTTTATATTTCCTTAGCAGCGCCTATAGGTTAAGGATAAATAGGAAAGATAATTAAGTATTAGCTTATGCCTACGCTAGTAGGGGCAATGCGGATATAGTAAATAGCTAAGTAGGCGGTGCGGATATTATAGACGGCTAAGTAGATAGTGCGGATATTATAGACGGCTAAGCGGACGGTGTAGATATTATAGATAGCGGCTAAGCGGGTAGTATAGATATTATAAACGGCCGAGCAGGCGGCGCAGATATAGTAAATATTATAATAGACGGCGTGGGCTTGCCTAAAGGTAGATATATAAACTCCATAGGCCCTATTTAAATACCTATTTTCCCTTACTAGATCTATATAGGTGTAAATAATACTAATAACCTTTCTATTTCGCTAAGGCGTTCTAAAATCATCTATACGTATAATTAAACCCCCTTTATCTTAGAGATTGCGGCCTTATATCTTAGCTTAGCTACGGCCTTATAGGCGGGCTAGTATTTCCGCATTATTAACTTATTTAGCGTAACTATGTTAGCTAGCGAGCTTTTTACCTATACGGCGAACCTCTAGTACTCCTCACAGCTAAAAAGGGGGTTCTTTTATAGGGGGTAGAGTAGGAACTGCTTATATAGGATTACTAAGTCCTATAATAGGATTACCCTAAGCGCGCAGAGGAGGCGTAGAAATCCTAAGCCTATAAGGTTAAGCCGTATAACCTTATTATCGGCCCTACCTAGGTAGTAGGCCTCTATGCGTTTTAGCTAAATATTAGTCTTAGGCTATATCTTTAAATAAAGGGCNTTCTCCGGCACCTCNTNTNTATAGGNNAGAAAGTAGCCCTTTNCTTTCTTTAGGAAGCTNGTNATTNACTATATAAACNTATAGGGTAGGTAGCTAAGGTAGGCTCCCGTTATCGCGTCTATATTTTAGTATTCAGCCTATCTAATTTAGGTCTCCTTAATGCCGCTAAGCTCGGTATACCGGACGCTCTACTTATAGGCGCTATAGGTCTTCTCTTTTAAGTAAATTCCTACCCCCTAGAACATCTTTTTATTCTATTTAAACTGCGTATAATAGCTTAGCGGCTGTTACAGTACTTTAATACTGCTAGGGAAGACGTATAGGTTATAGTAGTCCTCCAGCTATTAAAAGGATGGGAAGCTCTTAGCGCCATCTTTACCCTAGCGGTTAAAAAAGTAGAAGGCTACTATAGAAAGGGGGTAGAGGATAGGGTTAGTGTTCCGTATACAGCCTATATACTTAATCTTACCGTACTAATTCTACTTCTTTTATATTATTAATATAATTATATACGGCACTAACTTGTTTAGTTTAGGCCCTTTATTCTCTAGTTTAATAAAAATAAGGTTAGTAAGCTAAACGTCTTATTTACTTTCACTATAGGTAATAGTAGTATGGCCTAAGGAACGGGTTAGAAAACGGTAGCTATATAAACTAGGTAGGGTATATACAAACCTAATAAATACTTAGCTGTAGTTTAAAGGTAAGACTTAACTAAACCTAGTATCTTAGAGCCTGTCTCCTGGTACTAAATAATCGCCTTTTTAAGCCCTTTAATATTATAGCCGCCAGTAATTATAAATAGGCCTTAATTAATAAAGTTAACGCGTTAAATCCGGTCCTTATTATAGTAGACGCTGTCTAGTACTACTAAGAGCTTCGCCCCCCACAGTAGCTATAAGGTCTTACTTTCTAACTACTATATATAAAGCTTAGTAATAGCGGAGATATAGCTATTTATAACTAAGTATTAGACTATCTTATTAAATAGGGCATCTAGGGCCTCCTTATCCTATATCTCCCCTTCCTCCTTTATAGCTTCCTCCCCTATACCTACGGCTGCCCCTATAGCTACCCCTACGGCTACCCCTATAGCTAACTTCCCCTCTAGCTACCTTACCCGCTTAACTATCTTCTACCTCTTCTTCGCCTACTTACTATCTTTCTATATCTCTTTCTATTTTAACTTCCGTTTTTAATAGCCAGCAGCCTATAATTCTTAGTTAATAACTTACTACTCTAAAAATAGGTAAAGCTTATCTTCTNTTANCNAGGCGCCNTNTATATTNCCTTNTANTNT